>NC_068987.1:34571190-34571314 GCF_001194135.2 Octopus bimaculoides
TAATAATAATAATAATAATAATAATAATAATAATACTAATAATATTAATACTAATACTACTACTACTACTAATAATAATAATAATAATACTAATAATAATAATAATAATAATAATAATAATATT
>NC_068987.1:34571324-34573824 GCF_001194135.2 Octopus bimaculoides
AATACTACTAATAATAATAATAATAATAATAATAATAATAATAATAATAATAATAATAATCCATCAAATCTGAAACCATCTCCAATCAGGAATTAAAAATCCGCAAAAACTATGAATGACAACTTTGTCTTAATGTAAGCCATCTCAGGAAACTGAAATATTTTTTTCTCATATGGAGAACATTAAAGCAAAACCACTCTATATATGCACTTTGCTGTTTCGCCTCGGTGTCTCGCTGATACATCAATAATAATTATATGAACGAAAGAAACATCAACACATGTCCATTGCCGGTGTTCAGTTGCAAAGGTAAACGCTTAAAAACGAACCCATAACAATACCACACGAAAGGGAAAGAACGGTGGGCAGATAACCATGAATACTATGAAAAATGTGATTTATGATTTACACACACAATTATCAAACACTCCTCCAAATCAAACAGTAATCAGCTCATACTGTAAATACCCAATAGAATGAACAAAGCCCACAATATGTGCTATAGAAGGTCGATACCCAACAGATAACATAACCTGCGCTGCACAAAAACACACAATGCAAAAATTAATACAACAGAAGACTCAAACCAAAGCCCATAACAAAACATAATGATACAATATCCCACCAAATCCCTCGAAAAAATTGAAAATGCTGCATACCCCACCACCCCACCGGCACAAATGCGCGACAAATGATAGAAGTTGCTTGAAACTATCAGATGTAGGAACTTAATAGTGGTGATGACGTTGGTGACGAACGTTACCTTACCTCAGTGTATGAGTGACAGAATTTCCCGATAGATTCTGGTTGTAAAAGCGAAAATTAAGCTGGACATCTAAGGGAGAGGCCTTTCACTCGACAACGGTTCAGTTAAGATGCAGACTGATCACAGATGTTATCCTAATATAGCATCGGCAGATAATATATTAAGGAGGAGGAAGTGGAGCAGTGAAGAAAAAAGGATAGCGATACAGTTCTACTCAGAAATTGAACCTAAAAGAAGGGGCTACAGAAAACAGATGTTATCACTTTGGGTAAAGAAGGGCATATGTTAGTAACTGAGCAGAGATTAATACATCAATCTAATGCTATTTGGAGAAGAATGTGAATGACAAAATTAGAGGGTAGAAGAGATTACAAGAGAACTGGAAAAGAAATGCCAGGCATTTGGAAAGAAAACAACAATATAAGAGACACAGCTGAAACCAAAGACGAACCAAATGGAATAAATGATAATGGTGCTACCAATTAGGAAAGGACAACTGGTTCCAGTGACTTAAGTGATTTAAGTGAGGAAGGTCAGAATATTGTAGTTGACTTGTAGACGTAATGAGTAAAGAAGAAAGAAAAAAAGATTGCCAGTATTAAAAGTCACCAACAGAAGGAAGTTGCTATAAATTATTAGGGAAGTAGATTCGGTTATTAGTAGGACAGATACTAAGAATAGTGGAGGCACTTACCTATTAAACTATGCAGGAGGTGCAGTAGCTACTAGAAGATTAGGTAAAGAGGAAGAAACAGCAAATGTGGAAAAGGAGACTACAAAATAAGTAAAGAAAAAAACTTACAAGATCTGAACAAACTAGAAACACACAAGATGCAAATACTTCGTTGAGAAAAGTAACTTAGTCAAAGAGAAGGTATTTAGGACAGTAATAGAAGATATGAAACAGCATATCATAGCAGAAGCAGACAAGCCCTTCAGATATCAGAAAAGAATAGATCAGTATGAAGAGAATAGCTTATTTGAGACAGACCTGAGATTTTATAACCAAATATATAGTGATGAACGAAGTACTGAAGATGAGAAGACAGATACAGAAGAAGCTAGAAATTTCTGAAGTAATATTTGGGATAAGCCAGTCAATCAGAAGGTAGATGCAGCATAGTTAAAGAAAGTAAGTACCTATATTTCTCTCTCATTCTCATTCCCATTTTTCTCGTTTTCTCTCTCTGTGTTTATCTGTCTATACGCACACACACTCACACACATATATGTTTATGTGTGTGTATACATATTCAAACATACATTACAAACAACACACATATATATGTCGACGAAAGCATTGTTAGTGAATTTGTTAGACGGGAACTGAGAAACTCCTGTCATATATATGTTTGTGTGCGTGCGTGTATGTGTGTGTGTGTGTGTGTGAGAGAGAGAGAGAGGGAGGGAGAGAGAGACAGAGAGAGAGAGAGAGAGAGAGAGAGAGAGAGAGAGAGAGAGAGAGAGAGAGAGAGAGAGAGAGAGAGAGAGAGAGAGAGAGAGAGAGAGAGAGAGAGAGAGAGAGTGTGTGTTTGTCCCCACCACTGCTTGACAACCGAAAATGGTGCGTTTACGTCCGGATAAATTAACGATTCGACCACCTAGGGTAAGTACCGGATTTACGGCAAGAAAATTACTGGGATGGTTTCAAGATTGTGCCGAAGCGAGTTTATAGTCTGATGACTCAAACTATTGAAAGGTAAATATGTAAAAGACACATGTATGTATGAATGT
>NC_068987.1:34576025-34580290 GCF_001194135.2 Octopus bimaculoides
TATATATATTAAAACGTAAAATGAAAACAGAACACGAAGGATTCCGTGAGGCACGTGTTTCAAGCTTTTTACACAAACAGTCGTTGCATCATTATATATGAGTATATAATTGATAGAAAGGATGGTTAAAAGCTATCTTCAGCGGCAAATATATTCAGTCCCAAGATTACATCACAAAGAAGAAATCACAAATAAAAAAGAAAAAGAGGGAGAGAAAGGATAGAGAAAAAGGAAAAGTCCATTTGGTATTATCCATTGTAATATGCTTGTCCTTTAAATTGTTATATTTACATAGTATTTTCTCTGTATTCAAAAATCCGGTACAATATCGACAGATTTTATCCAATGTTTATGAGACCCACATTGTAATGTTATTCACACGTATGTGGCAGTAGTCGTGCTGCTGCTATTGCTAGTACTGCTAATAATACTACTTCTACCAGTAATGCTAGTGCTGCTGCTACAACGATTCAACCCGAATTTTTACACCCACGGAATGCTTGATATCACTCTGCACTTTTTCAAGCGCATTTATAAAGTCCTCTGTTTTAGGAGCGATCCAGTGTTATGTCATTGCAACTCATGCATTCTCATCCAAACCTCCTATTTTCCTCAGATAACTTTTGATTTACCCAATCACACACTGCCTTCAGTAAGAACTACACACTGTCCTTTCTCTCCAGATCTAAGGCTTGAGAAATTTTTTCCCTCCTCATTTCTTAGAAAGCTTTCGGATGAAATGTATGGATTCAGTCTCAATGGTGTGGGAGGACCTGAACAAGAGATGGATATATCTCTACCTTAACATCCAGCAAGTAAAAGAAAAGAACGCCCAAATTATGCCTGCTGACGCATGCATTTGTACATAAGAATAAGTGATATATAAAAAGCTGGGCGACAATTGAATCGACCAGTAAGAAATGAAATAAAAATGCATGTACACATAGAAACGTATGTACATGGACACACGCACACACGCATATACACACACACGCGCGCGCGCACACACACACACACAAACACAGATATATAGAATAGAGACATACATAGATGGTTATATAAACAGATAGATATATGAATATACATATATATTTATTTATATTAAGGGCATTACTATACATAAAGGCCTCACTCTAGGAGGGATTATTAAAGTCAAAATTACCATAATAAGCACATTGTACCGAACGCGATGGAATGCAACTCTTGAAGGGAGCATTTTTAAACGCAGATCATATGATTTAATAATTAGTGTACAAAATGCATTCTTGTGCATTAATTATGAAATCATATCATCTGCGCCTTAATCTGTGTTTTATGATACTAGCTTCGAAAGTTGCATTCCCTCGCGTTCGGTACAATGTGATTATTATGGTAGTTTTGATTTTTAAGAGACCCTCCTAGAGTGAGGCATTTATGTATAGCAATGCTCTTAATATAAATAAATATATTTAAAGGGAATAATTAATATTTTATTATGAGGTTTTCTCACGCTAACAACTTATCAACATTTTATCCTAGTTTTATATAAACATATACACACACTTAAATAAAACATATATAATGAATCGCAGACTCCAGAATACATATATAGTTGCACGAACGAACGTGTGCATAATCTGAGACACATTTGTTCGCACGCCTTCATGCGTGTGGTTCATCACATGTTTTGAACTCGTGAATCTGTCAAACATATTAAAGTATTTTGAATTCCATAAAAGATAAAGTAGAACCATTATTATGATTTCAGGCATATAACTGCATTATCCACTTCAAATATAGATATCAACCGTTAAACTGCTTATGTACAGTGTATGGCATTTCAAAAGAATCCAGTCATAGATATAAAACACACAGTCATTTATATGTGTGCGCGTGTATACACACACATACACACACGCACAAACACACACGCACATATGCATATATATACATAAGTATGTGTGTGTCGATCTGTCTGGCTTCTACATATGTATGTTCTATGTCGAGAATACACTTTCACATGCACACACACACTCACACACATACAGACACACACACATACAAACACACACATACCCACACCCACATACACACACACACACACACACACACACACACACACACACACACACACACACACACACACACACACACACACACACACACACACACACACTCATGAATGTATATCATTTCTTGATTAGAATTTGAGTTCATGAATTTCAGGGGTTTGGTATTTAGACTTGTCTGAAGCAGATAAATTATTTGTTGTTGTTCCTCTTGTTGTTGTATTCTTCTTCTTCTTCTTCTTCTTCTTCTTCTTCTTCTTCTTCTTCTTCTTCTTCTTCTTCTTCTTCTTCCTTTTTAACTTCTTCTTCTTCGTCTTCTTCTTCTTTTTCTTCTTCTTCCTTTTTTACTACTTCTTTTTTTTCTTCTCCTTCATCTTCCTTTTTTACTACTTCTTTTTTTTCTTCTCCTTCATCTTCTTCTTCTTCTTCTTCTTCTTCTTCTTCTTCTTCTTCTTCTTAGTCTAACTACTACTACTACTACTACTACTACTACTACTACTACTACTACTACTACTACTACTAGTAGTAGTAGTAGTAGTAGTAGTAGTAGTAGTAGTAGTAGTAGTAGTAGTAGTAGTAGTCGTAGTGATGCTGTTATTAATTTAAAATAACTTTATTTTGTGAAATTTTAAAGTTTGTATGTAACAAATTTATGATGATTACATGATATTCGTTGTTCCGTTTGTGATACAATTAATCAGGCATGTGTTAAACGAATATACTTAATATCATTTGCGATTTTAATACAGAAGTCTTTGGACGTAGCATTTCATATGATGCGTGACAGCAGTAGGTAATTCAAACATCAAAATCGGTTGCTTTACTTTTTTATATTTTCGTTTGCCCAGTCAGCTGATCTCAAACATTTGCTAGACTGATGGGCACTAAGTAACCTTCCTCGCTGTGTTGACATGTCATTGTTATAATGTACGGTTGAATAACCATATTTAAGGACTCATAAACATATATAATTCACTAATTGACTAAAAAGCTTTCATTTTCTATTTTTATAAATATCTTAAGCGGCATATTATTGAACTCAAATATGAAGAGAAGAATTTACCTAATATTGGTTTCGAATCATTGCACAAGACCAACAATTTCGAGGGGCATGCTTAGTTGATTAATCAATATCAGTGTTCAACGGAAGGATGAAAGGTAGTCATTCGAACTGCTCAAATTAGCTTTTAAAAACATCTGTATAAAAAGCAAGGACAAATTAGACAAACGAACAAAGTTACTTGGCATAGGTAACAATTAAAATTCAGAGGATCATGAATGCAATGCGCTTAATTATATGTATGCAGGTACAAGATGGTTCTGGTCGAAATACAACACGTCAATGCTGTCAGTCAAAAAATTATGCTTCTTCGGTGATTTCACCCCATCTAACAGGTAGTAATCAACAAGGAAATATATCTTGTTTCAGTGAGAGTTTTGTCTCGGACACTATTAAAGTAGACTGAAAATTGTCGGGGAATTATTCACATAGTATTCAGAGAGGAATTCTGTCGGGAAAAACACTTTTGCTGTGACTCCTAGGAGTTAAATGCCAATCATCATCACTGATTTGGAACAACTGTCGTGCCAAGCCGAAGTCAAGTTGGCAACATATAAAATGAACGACTTCACGTATGACACGTGATTAAGTCTGACTTGATTTGGACTTCTTAACATTTATTTCAGAGTATTTATTTTTGCCTAATATATGTTGTGTATTTTGGCCTAATCGATATGGTCATATTTATTCCACGAGAAAAACAGCATCTCATGTGCTCTGCAATATCAAAAAATCCGATTATATTCATACCTGAAACGTTGAAACGTGAAATATTTCAGGGCACACATTTCTGTAAGGTCATTGAAAAGATCAAACATCAGTATATGTTTCAAATGACCTGGAGGAAATTGAAAATATCTGGATTTTTAATTAGCAAACAGTGCGTATGTTAGGCTATTTCGGTTTAATACAGAAGGGAAAAGAAACTCATTGCAAACGCTGTCATTTTCAATGACATTGACTAATATACAGCAACTTCATTACTTTAAAATAATAATATTCAAAGCATAGTCATGGAGTTTTTGTAATCGTATAAGATTCAAGAATTGAGAATCATCTCAAGGTTGTAAGAACCATTCAAGCACCCAATTGTAATAGCTGTAACACAATCACACTATCGAATAATATTTACTGATATATATATATATATATATATA
>NC_068987.1:34581008-34586338 GCF_001194135.2 Octopus bimaculoides
ATAGAATAAGTACTAGGCTTCTAAAGAATAAGTCCTGGGGTCGATTTTTTCTACTAAGGGCGGTGCTTCAGCGTGGCCGCGGTCAAATAACTGAAACAAATAAAAGCATAAACGAATATATATATTGCAGTGTATGTATACGTATACATATAGACATATGTCCATATCCACACATACACACACACACACATACATATATACACACGCACACACATGTGACGATATTTGGGTGTTTATCGGTGAATAAAGTTCATCATAATATTTCTCCATCAGTTATATCCTTATATTTTTTTTTTTTATATTTGTTAGGTATATTACTATATTCTCTGTATGGCCTGAATTGCTTGAAAGCATCCTCTGGAGTGACGAGTCTCTATTGCATATTAGTGGTTTTGTCAACCATCACAACTGCCCTTACTGGTCCTCGTGTGATAAGGATCCGAACGGGACGGTTGAACGACGCAAGCCCGACCAAATGTGACCGTGGGTGTGGAATGACGGCAACAAGTGTCGTCGGCTCATATCTTCTGCGTGACACCATGAATACGGATTGTTATATTCAGATACTCGAAAATTACGTGTGGCATAGGGTGTATGCCACTCTGAGGTATTACAAAACCAGGTAAAAGTACGAATCATGGACGTGCATTTAAAAAAGTTTAACTGGAATTGCTTTGGAGTCATAAATATATATATATATATATATATATATATATATATATATATATATATATATATATATATAGATGTATGTATGTATATATATACACACACGCACACACACACAGGTGCGTGTGTGGTTATGGGTGTGTGCATGAGTGCGTGCGTGTGCGACCGCATTCTCCTTCGAGCCTTGATCTAAGCATGCATAAGTCAGGCTGATATAATGAGCGTTAGGAGACAGTTGATCATAAAGTATTCTTAGATTGATGTTCACCAACATTCTACTAGAGATGTTATGCAACTCTATTGAAGTAGATTATAAGAAGAGACGCTTTACGTATTTAGGTCATGCATTGCTCTAATCCCAGAACCTTCAAAGTGATACTAAAATGATATTGATTAATTGAGTATTCTATCCTCGGTTAGCTACCGGGATATTTGTTTTCTCTTGGAAATACATGGTGGCTACCCATAAAGAATATCAATGCATGTAAACCACGAAATCCTGAGAAATTAACACTGACGTTTTACCTTTGTCCTAAACAACTCTTTAAAAGTATCATCCTAATACCCATGAAATTTTGCCTGACCAAATCACAAATGCTATCGAAAAGACAACCACGAGGAAAATAATGTATAACGCTAAAGCAATGTGTTGCGCGAAACCAAACGTGACATTGCACTATGCTGATAAAATATCCCATTCCAGAGTTCATTAACATAGAAGCATAACAGAGAAAGAAAAAGTAGTTGAATTCAACGTTGCATCAGTCAAAAAACTATTTAAGGTAAGTCTTAAAAGAAATTTTATGACAAACAGAAGAGAAAGTTAATGTTTTTTATCTGATCAACAGTTTCCAATTCCTAACAATCAGTTCCATACTTGGTAAAATATTTAAATACTTAAAAGAGCTTAGTAGGTAATACGATCCACATATTCAAGTACATACATTCCTGCATTTTATATGTGAATGCTTAGGCGTGCACGCCAACATACAGGCGTAAACGCACGCACACATGCGTGCTTGAATCCCTATATACATACAAAATTATGTGCCTAAATGCATGACTATATTCGTTTGACAAAGCGTTGAATGTAGGCTGGAAACGGATTCTTCGTTGGTGAGAATTTCTAAAATATAACACACACAAAACAATAATACAGATGAGAGAAATATCTTAGAAAGCTAAGGCACTTATTTAGGGAATGAGCATCTACATTCATAAACGCAGATTAGAATAAAAGCCTATGTTATATAATTAACCATTATTTTGCGTAAAGGTATTTTCTTCACATAAAGGAGTTAGGAAGCATTCTTAGAGAAATCCGTTTCTATTCTCTGGAATCCACTTCTAAACATGCTTTCTCTTTAGATTTCCTAAACAACAAGTCTTAAACATGAACTATTGAAATTCCTCATAAGTGTACACACCGTTTGCATGTATTTTTAATTCTTTAAACCGCATTGGATTGGCTTTATAAAACTCTTTAAACATATGTTTACCCAGAGGTAAATGATTATTACATACCAACGTTAATGTTTCTGAGTTTGCTTATCTTAACCTTATGCTTGATTCAGAACTGTTCCGAGAATATTATTTATGAACAGTTGATGCAAAACTGTCTTATTTATTGTATTATACTGTAGATACATTGTGAGTGTTGTTGGTATGCCCAGAGATGGATTAAGCATCCAAAACTTCGCGGCACCAAGCATGGTGGTATAAATGGCTTTCTGAGATAAACACAATTGCACCAATCTTACGCCTAGCCCAAAACATGTCTTCATAAGATAATTAGGTTGCAGTTTCTTGCTGCGAATGTCTTTTCGCCTCCGGCTTTCACGTTATTACTATTCGTAGAGTAGCACTAACGCAATCTCTCTCTCTCTCTCTCTCTCTCTCTCTCTCTCTCTCTCTCTCTCTCTCTCTCTCTCTCTCTCTCGCTGTATATATATATATATATATATATACAACACACATGTATTTATATATGTCGATGCATGCATGTATGTATGTGTGCATGAGCGTTTGTGTGTACGTGTGCACGTAATGTCTACGTAATACATATATATGTGTATATATAGAAAGAGTGAAAATTAGATTCACACACATACATATACATGTATGCTTAGACACACGCTCGCGGGCAGACACACACACGCACACACACACATACACACAAATATATATATATGGTTCATCAAAATTTATGCTTGCATTTATTTTATTGGTTTGTTTAGGACTAAGAACTATTTACCTGAGGCTCGAAGCATTAAACGAATTCTCATATCTAAAGACGCTTCAGAGACTAAATGGATATTTAGACTAAATTTCCAACTAATCTATTATTTTCAAACTGAGACACTAAATCTAGCAATACATTGAATAAATGGCGTAAGAGAAGATACAAATAATGTTAAAACATTTCAGTGTAAATAGTTGAAACATTATTCCTTATATAAAATGAAAATAAACGACTACCAAAGTTACTGCCATTCACTTACTGCTATTCATAAGTTTTCCTCATAGAGAATGTTCTCAGTCGAAATTATCAAACATAATTCAAGCCGTTTCGTGCGCAATTTATAAGTATGTTTACATTCTCGAACTGTAAAGATTTGTAAGTAACTGCACAGGATATACGAAGCGAACTCAGCATATTTGGTTAAGTGTGTGCCTCCTCTTTGTCACTTAACGTTTTACTTAAAACAAACATATATGGTTACTAGTATCGTTTTATTCAGAAATAACATTTAATCTTCGATCTTCGTGACTGGAGATCACTAGGCGTTTAAACAGAAACAATAAGATTGGAATGTAGATGCTCATTTCTGTAAGAAAATTCTAAATTGGCCACTGACTGATGGTGGAATTACAGTGGCATTCGATCAGTGGATTCACAATTGTAAAATACATAGCGTCCTTCGTTTGTATCCAAAGAGCAAATATTCACTGCTGCCTTACCTCCTTCCTAATCTGTCAATAACAACTAAGTCATATATTGTTGTTGGGTATATAGGCAACACATGTGTGACACACGTCCCAGGGTTGTATTGAGATAAAGGATCAATATTATGATTATACAAAATAATAATATTTTTTTTTTTGAGAAGAACCAGAAATTCTTCATGTTTCAATGCGAAAATTTGTAGATAAAAAGTTTCTACGGTAAGCCATTCCATATTTACAGGTATCTGTGAAATAAGATCCCCTACATGTATATTCCAATGGTTCTGATCAATATACGGAATAGCAAAACTATTCTGAAACAGTAAGTATGTGTCAAATTTTTGGTCTTTTTAAAACTCTTTAAAACTCTTGTAACTATATGTATCATTGCGAAAAGATACCTCCCATATATATATATATATATATATATATACGAAATCATATGTAGCTGTTGGGGTAGATATGCTGGTAGGATCCGAAAATTGTGTACTTAGACCGACATACACCAAGTATTAGTAGCTATAATGTAATACATGAGGAAACTATAGTTGAAGAATGTGTGTCTTAGATAAGGCATTCAACTGGTTACTCGCAGTAAAATGGTTCTAAGTTGATTAATTACTACATACACTTATAGTAATTCATTTAGTTTGTATTTTATTACTGCTATTAGTGATGTTGTAGCTGTTATTAGTGTACTTGTTTTCATGATGATCATCATTGCCGTCATCATCGACATCATCACCATCATAAAATCCTATTTCCCAGGAAATAATTAATAAATTACACATATCGAAATGCACAGGAGATTGAACTGCATCCATTTTTACTTAGTTTTCTGATGGATAGAGGCATCAGTTCACTTCCCCATCCTGGTTAGAATATCTACAAATGATTATCTTTCAATTCAGTTATCGTTCCCAATAACCCAGGCAACAGTAACTTAATAATTACGAAGGATACCAATACATAATTGACCATACATATTTTGATTCTTTATCCCTCTTTTGACAAAAATGACCAACGCGTACTAATAATGGTCCTGTAAGTGATGAAGCTACCCGTTACTAAACTTGGTAGAATTTTAATAAGTACTGTGATTTATGTAGAGCATTTTATCGTGAAGTAAAAAATAGATATTTGACTAGAATAAGTACCAAATATATTCAAGTGTATATTGCAAAAATCTTCTCGTCAAACGCTACTTTATGTGGGAAATGGTTTAAAATAGAACAAATCAATTTAAATGAATTACGCTTTAAATTTAATCTTCAAATTCTAAAATAATGTGATGTGAAAATATACCCACAATAAGAGACATGAAATTAGTGAAAGTGAGTCGATGAATCTAGAGAGAAACAGAGAGTGAGAGAGAGAGAATCATAGATAAGGATATAACATAATAAATGTTTATTTGTTTGACAAGAATGTAAGCCAGCATTCATGACTGTATAAATGCAGATAGTAACATACATAAATTGCACAGGTAAACATACACATTCAAACGGAAATAAACGCGATAACACCAGTGCACATGCGTGCAGAAGCGTGTGTGGGAAGAGTGAATGTGCCTGCATGAATAACAATTTCTTAAGTAGTTCAGTGTATTGAGTTCTCTTTTACATTACTGGTAATATTACTGCGTAAGTAATCACATTTTAGATTAATTATATGTAAACATACACCAATACATGCATTTATATATATATATATAT
>NC_068987.1:34587610-34590044 GCF_001194135.2 Octopus bimaculoides
AAAAATATATACGCACGCACACACACACATTCCAACATATATACATACATATATATGTAATTATACACACTCACACACATTTATATACAAATAATTTATACGTATGTATGTGTCAGTTTGATATGCATGAAATACCATTATAATTGTTCCTTAGGCTAGTGAGCTGTCTACCTACATGTGACCCCACACATACATGTTCATTCCCTGACAAACGCATAGAATTTCATAAGTGTATTATACCCCTTCTCTTAACGAAAACCAATGTTACCTACAATGCCAGAGGTTGCAGAATAACACAATTTAAAATGACTTTTTTTTTTTCAAATTGTGTATATGTTAAGGATAATGTTGATATATATCTATCACGTGGTTTCTCCTACTTTAGTGCTCTCTGTTTTTAGTATATTTTTGACTATCTCAGATTATCTTCTAACTCTTTATAGTGAGAATGTTCGACAACAATTTGCTAACCTAATCTGGTCATGGCCAAAATGCGGGCACACAGGATTTTCTGAATAGTGTGCCAAACAGGAATTTACTTTGAACGTTTTTAGAGGTGCGGCACACCTGATGATTAGCGAGACTCCCTGCGGCCCGCTTATCAGAATAGTTGTCCATGCCTACTTTAGCCGCTACGCTTATGTTACTGATTGTACATAACGGTTGATTGGAAAGCGTGTGTATACATTTTAAACATATATTATGTTAGGTATGTTTCGATAGTGATACAATTTTTTTTTTTTAATATTCTGATATTCTCTTTCATATCTCTGTGTGTGCTATTGCTTAATATTTGGAAGTATGAAAGATCTCTGTTCGTGGAATCAACCAAACATTATTGTAGGTAATTCGTTATATCTTTAGTGTGTTTCAAAAAGTAAAATCCAACAATATCAGTAACTTCTTTCTTCCTTTTCAGTATATGAAGCATTTGAGGAAGAAACTGAATCATAGTGGTTTGAATCTCTTTGGAGCTTCAAATAGTAAATGCAACATTAACTCTGTTTAAACATAAATGTATTAATTTGCTGTAATTAACAGTAAGAAATTTTCTTATTTGATAATACTAAGTTAAATACGTGTTTATACTCTGCGATATGTGCAGTATTTACCACATGAATAAATTCAATGATTAGATATTTATCAAAATTGAACGAAATGGGTTTTCCCAAGTCAGAGGGAATTAAGCATAAATAAAATTTGTGTCAAAAAAGAGTGTGTCATCCGATACCATCATGAAACATTTACCAGTAAAATCTGATGTTAAGTTGATCAGTGAAATCTAACGCATATATAAATGATATATCGAGGGTGCCATTACTGTTTCCTTGTTTACATACAAAAGGTCTGAGCTTTGTAAATAGACCGTCATTTAACGTTCAGTCAGACTAAGTATGAAGTTATATGTGTTATACATGAAATCGTAAGTACGACTGCTTATAACAACTTTCTACAGATGTTGTCAATAAGATAGAATGTCTATGCTGGAGAGTACAAATGCGCAAAAAGGATCCCATGCATAAGGAATTATTGGAGTGATACAAAAAATAAGAGAGAAGGTACACGTAATACTATATACAAAATCCTATTTCAGAAAACACACCTACGGCCATGAATCCAACAACGGAATAATCATTTATTTTGGGCAGACTAGAAACATTTAAATCACACCTTCTGTATTCTGAGATTCACTTTTTAAACTAAATTTACCATATGATTATGCTGCATTCGGTAGAAAGTTCATACATAGGGCTTGGTACGTTAATAAAAACGAGAGAAAACTAATTCTACTTTTGAAGCGATATACTTAAGGAAAATATAATAAAAGGTTATATATGAAATTACATGTATCATTTACATGAGTTGCTACATTGGTCCAGTAATGTCATTAGAATGCGGGAAAAACTCATTTTCAAATAGGCTAATTGGATACTTTGCTAAAATAAAATTGTAGTGTGTATGTATATAAAAAAAAAATAAGTGCTTTCATACATAACTACATAGACAGATGCACACATACACACTCACACACACAAGCACACAAGTGCATGTGTGTGTGTGTGGAGGTGGAATAGTATTAATAGATTTTGATACATATATAAGAAATCAGAGTTAGCGGTTGGAATAACTGTTTAGGGATAAGAACATCCGTACTTCCTACCGGTATCATTTACCTATATGATCCCTACGCATGGCTATGCAAGCACACTATGTTCATAGCGTACAGGTAATATTAGAATAAACAAAAAAATTTCAGGCATCAAATTTAAAATACACAGAAAATGGAGAAAACTTTTGATCAACAAGTAAATAAATTGACGAACATCGGTCACTTAACCAAGGTTGGTCAGTTTGTTTGTTTGTTAATCAAATATATTCTCGAATTTCTGATTATTTTATATTTCAAATATATATATATATATATATATATATA
>NC_068987.1:34590410-34591162 GCF_001194135.2 Octopus bimaculoides
ATACATACATACATACATACATACAAACATGTGCATGTGTGTATGTGTGTGTATTCTTATATAAATATATATATATATATATATATGTATATATATTTGCATACACATACGTAAAATGTATGTATACATAAATTTACCTATCTCCCTCTCTATCTCTGTATGTATTTACGTATAATACTAATTGATGAATAACTAGACTAGAGAGATATATCGATTGATAAATAGACAGATAAGCTTATATAAATATATATGTACATACATACGTACATACATACATACATACATACATACATACATTATACATACATGCATACATTATACATACATGCATACATACATACGAAAATCGAGATGAGGAGAGAGAGGGAGAGGGAGAGAGAGACAAAGAGGGGCGTAGAAAATTTGCTGTAAGAAATAAGAAATGTGAGCCGATAGTGTAAAAAATAGAGTAGGTAAAACGGATTCAGATATACGTGAAGATAGAATAACAATCAGTCACTACTACTACATGACACGACAAGAATAGAGCTATTTACAATGTTAATTATACTGCAGGGACATCACTATCGCTAATAAAGAAATTATACAAACTAAATAAACAGCACGTAATCGATAATCTCTATCATACTCAGAGACAAGCGTATTCAATATTATACACTGATGAGTCAATTCACTTCCTTACACACACATACACACATACACACACACATTCATACATAATTGTATATGTGTATATATATATATATATATAT
>NC_068987.1:34591725-34593414 GCF_001194135.2 Octopus bimaculoides
AATCAACAACACCAGTATATTAGATACGGTGGAATGTCTTAAATAATACTACTACTACTAATAATAATAATAATAATAATAATAATAACAGCAACAACAACAACAACAACACCAACAATAATAATAATAATAATGATAATATCCGCCCTGATGCAGTACCAGGGAAGCGTTATCATGTACATTGTTTTGTCTTGGTATAAAAAGATGGGCTACAGTAAATATTCTGCTTAATACCACAGATTTGCTTGTCAGGTGTTTGACCTTAACCAGTTGAGCATGTCCTTGGTGGCTGACGATATGAGCAGAAGTAGTGGGAGTGCATCATAGCCATGTGCTGAGAGGAATTATTTGGGGTTTGAATAATTCACCTTTGAAAACATGGGTGTTTTGCTCAACATCCTTAAACGAACCTTATGCAGGGACTTTTGAGCAGGATGGGCTAATCGACCTGAAGAAAATTCTAACTGGGCTCCACCTGCAAGGTCATGCGTTGTTTATCTTGAAAGGAGATCACCATATCGCGCACATATGGTTGTGATGCATGTGCCTGGTGTACCCTTATCAGACAGCTAGTCATGATGGGTATACTGGGCTTTGTGTATTTGTACCCCAGTGTAACTTTAATGGCATGCACTGCTCTCTCACTCAATAATAATAATATTAATGATTTCAAATCTTGGCAATTTGGGGATAGGGGCTAAGTCCCAGTGTTTGGCTAGTATTTATTTAATCGACCTCGAAAGGATAAAAGGCAACCTCGACCTTAGAGGCTTTTGAACTCAGAACGCCGCCTGAACAATAAGAACAAAAACAAAATATAACAGGAGCAACAACAACAAAAACCAAAATGACAAGAACATAAACAACAACAACAAAAACAGTAATGATAATAATAATAATAATCCTTTTTACTATAGACACGTGGCCTGAAATTGTTATACTTAAATTATAATTTATGTATCGACCCCGGAAGGATGAAAACCAAAGTGATCCTCAGCAGCATTTGAGCTCAGAACGTAGAGACGGACGAAGTGTAATGTTCGTAGTGGTCATGGAATAGTAGAATTAGTAAGGTCATTCTCTTTTATTTTCATTATTGGTACTTTTCTTCTAAATATTTTTAGTTATTATGCATTCGTATTATCTTTGTAAAATTGCTTTTATCTTTTAGTAGATTTTTTATTATGTTTGTTGTTGTCATTATTGTCTTCAACTTTGCTGCCGTAGTCATTATGTTTTTTCCTCTTTGTTTTTCCGGATTAACAATCTCTCGCTAAAATAACACAGATGCTTTTAACGGCTTTGCCTACCAGAATCGAAGTACAGAAGGAAAAAAAACAATGAAGGGATAACTAAAATATAAAAATAAATTACAGACTGTATTCCTTGTATATTACAATGCATTAACCCATAAAACGCTTAATGAAAGCTTACAATAGGTTTCGGTTTAGTTAACTAATCCCTCTAGTGTGTTTTTAATATATTGCCTGCATTATTATCCTGCTATACCGCGACATCCATATTTTATTATGACATTATGTTATGTTCCTAAAAATACACATGCACGCAAATACTTATGCATGCGTGCGCATATACATTTATGTCTGTATAGGCGTATGTAGGCGCAAGTGTAAATATTAGTGCATGTGTCTATGCGCTTGTGTGTGTGTGTCCGCGCGTTGCGTATAT
>NC_068987.1:34593530-34596904 GCF_001194135.2 Octopus bimaculoides
ATATATATATATATATATATATACATATGCATATACATGCATGCATATACGTACGTATTCATGTATGTTGACGCATGCAGCTAGGAATAATTGATTTCCTACGCATAAAAGCAACATAATAATTGATATTGAAGAGCAAAATTGCACAATGCTAGTTGAAGCCTAACATTTACTGTAGCTTTTGAAGGCAATCACTTTGAAATTTAACAGATTGTTGCTTGTTGAAAGACCCGTTAACAATTCAAGTCTTTGCTAAAATTATATCGACCGTACGTGAGCTGATTTTGTCGGACATATAGTTTTCTTAGATGTGAGAAATCTCCTCCGTAATA
Source organism: Octopus bimaculoides (assembly GCF_001194135.2). NCBI lineage: Eukaryota > Metazoa > Mollusca > Cephalopoda > Octopoda > Octopodidae > Octopus > Octopus bimaculoides. Next base: position 34,593,863 of record NC_068987.1, read on the forward strand.
TTATTTACGGCCAGCTGCATGAACAAAGTAAATTTAAAACTTGTGAAGGTCCAAGAAGTAATATTGGTTTCAAATTTTGGCAAGTAGGCTACAAATTTCTGGGAAAGAGTAAGTCGATTATATGTATTACATGCTCAGATGGTACTTTTTTTCATCGGCACAGAAAATGTGGACAACAAAACCTACTTGGGAGGAATTCAAATTCAGAATTTAAATACGTTTAAAATGTAGCCAAGCGTTTTTCTCACCATGCTAATAATTTTTCCAACATCCCGTCTGATACTGACGTAATATTGTTTTAATAATTTGGAAAAAATTCAGAAAAATGTGCGTGGGAGAAATTGATTACATCAATCCCAGTCCTCAGCTTGTACTTATTTTCTGGGTCCCAAAATTCGACCCGAATGGAATTGAACGAAATGCCGACAAGCATTTTGTCTGATGTGCTAAATCCCCGCTTTATACTCATGCAATGCTGGTTTCAAATGTTTGGCACAAATCCACCAATTTTTAGGGAGGGGCTAAGTCGATTGCACAAATTACATTATTGACCTGGTACTTATATTATGTTTCGCGAAGGGATGAAATTTATAGACAACCTGAGCGGAATTTGAACTTAAGACGTAAAGACAGACGAAATGGTCGCGAAGCGTTTTGCTCGTTGTGCTAACGTTTCTCCCGGCTCAACGTCCTATTCATTTTACAAGGGTATTTATTGTTCTACCCCACTTTCACAGGCGATTAAATCTATGGAGGGAAATTAGATTAGATACATGTATTCAGGTGGATTTCTGATCTCACAGATCAATTATTTGTGTCTTGAATATAATAGAGTCATGCATCAACACCCAGAATCCATGAAATATTAAATAACGCAGACTTGTGTAAGTAAATGTTCATCATCGATTTCGAGATGTACCAGTAACGAAAGAGTGTGTACGTATATGTGTGGATGATTGCATATATTCAGACCAGTCTTCGATGTATGCAACAGCATGAATGACATACCTCATCCACTTCCTCAAGCTTTTCACATAGATAATCTGCATATATAATAACATGCACTCCTCTTTATGGGCTTAGGAATGTGTAAGTTCATGTATATCCTATTTATTTCGGGTGGAATTGTTTGTAGTTGTATTACATTTCTCCCAGATGTCTTTTATATGACCCATGTATACATAGGTATCTTTGTTCTATCACACACACACGCACCCAAGCATACACACGCGTGCACATATACACATATACATACATACATTCATCCGAATAGGTAATATATATGCATATGTATATAAATACATATATACTCACATATATGCGCACGCGTACACACTCACATACACAAGCACACACACACACACATACACACACACACACAAACACACATGTACATCAGCGAATGGACATATATGAAGATATTATCACTCTAAGACAAGCATTATTAAAAGATACGTCTTTATTTGAGCGATATATATAAATGTCCATTGGGTACAATATGTTTGCTTACACTGTGTAACACCAATTTTATTGTTCTAAATTATTTTTGACGTTCCTTCTGTTTTCCTTTTTCTGATTAAAAACAAAAAAAAGCACACTTAGATTTCAATATTTCAAGTGATAATTTTGGTTTTATTTTGGAAGAAAAAATACGTTGTTGTGGTAATGCTTTATTGACCTTATTTCCATTGTGCTACATTTCTTACAGAAAATTGTAAGTAGGCATGTGATGACATTACACTAGAAATGCATTAAAAATCAAGTTTTCCTACTGTGAGCTCCTTAATCTTTTGAAAGAAGTGATCATATATAGTCTCCCATCATGTGAGTGTCTCATCCTCCTTAGTATCTTTCCCCTCACACAACGATACCTTGATGGAATCTATCACTGAGGTGATCTCAGTGAAAGAATACATCAGGGAAGAACTCTAAATATGAATGTAAGCGAAGGGCACCTTTAAGGGCATACGACAGCCCAAATTCTTAAAACTCTCAATACGCTTTACCACCAGTTGCATGGAGTTGGGATCTGTGTTGTTGCCCAGGAAGACATGGACTATGGCACGATGTGCACAGCAAGTTTCTCTTTCGCATCACTCATTGACTTTTCAAGTTTCTCTCAACTCAACATCGTCTTATTTTGTGGTCCAGTAAAAATGATATCCTTAACCTTTGATTCAGACCGCTTTGAAAAAAGTAAATTAATTTCTTGAAAGGGTTTTCCACCGTAATATAAAGTCTTCAGGATTTATTTGACCAAACGTAGTTTTATGTAGAATGGAGGTAACAAAATGTTATCCTATTATATTTTGCTTTCCTGGCTGCATGTCATTTCGTGGAGACAACGCAGCCTTCCGGTAACACTCACTATCAGCTCTGTTTTCCCATAGGCAAAAATCTCGGGAATCTTAAAATCTCTACATACATCTCGCTTGTGATCTGCATAGTTTACTTTCTGAAGAAGCTTTACACATTTTTATATCCTTCATTCGTCTGTACCGAGTATGGAATAGGCATACTGATTTCTATTGTGGAGTAAGGCAGCTTTGAATCTTCTTCCTGAGCTGTCTTTGAAAATTCGCCAGCCTTTTGGGTTTTGATCAACTCCAACGGCTAAAAACAAGCCCTTTATATATTTGCAAAATATATAAATTTTTTGTTTCAATAATCCCCACACCCCCAACACGCCTCCTACCTTCCCCACCGATACTGCTTGCTCCCCACATTTAATCATTCTAACTTTTAACGTCTCTGCATCATGATCTGAGATGTATGTTTTCCTTTCTGCCCTCATAACGGAAGCACGATTTATGCAATGATTATTTGATTACATTACTGGGCGCATATGTTTGTGAACTTCATCTAACAACGTTATGGTGGATAATTGTCAGTGTCGTTTGTACTGGGTGTAAGTTTGATCTATTAAAATATAAACATTTATACATTTATACTTAATTATTCATCGTCAACGAGTTTTCAGTTTTTTGCTTTCATTCTGTTTACTTGTATACATACATATATACATGCATACAAACATATATA
>NC_068987.1:34597828-34607004 GCF_001194135.2 Octopus bimaculoides
ACACACACACACACACACACACACACACACACACATATATATATATATATATATATATTACAGAGATGTACTTACATGGCACGTGACCTGATCTGAGATCGTGTGCTGCAACGAAGACAATTGCAGCGTGCAATGTGTTTATAAGCCATTTAAAATAACACACAAAAGCCGTTTGATTCACTTCAATATTTAAATTTAATTTGTCAAAATATCAGAACCAACGACATGAAGTCCGAAAAAGCGAGATAAATAGGCAAACAACGAGAGAAAAAATCGCAACACAGAGATCAACACTTTGTTAGTTGTTGACTGTCTATCTACTCATCATTTCAAGCATTCAAAAACCATATGAGTCGCAAAGACAGTTGCTCCCATAAATTCCAAAATAAATATTAGATTAATTGGTGGGTCAAAATTGGGAACAGAGACAGGACAGTTGTGACACATAAGGAAACCGAAAGTAAACAAACATGGAGAATCGTATGAACGCCGCGCATCCATTCCCTATTAAGTATATATATATATATATATATATATATATGTATGTGTGCGTTTGTGTGTGTGTCTGTGTATGTGTGTGTGCGTGTTTGTGTATGTGTGTGTGTATGTGTGTGTGTGTGTGTGTGTGTGTGTGTGTGGGTGTGTGTGTGTGTGTGTGTGTGTGTGTGGGTGTGTGTTGTACAAAATCCACGTTTAATCACAAGTTTCAAAACAATCGAGAGATGGATCGGTCTTGAAGTTCTTTTGCCAGTTCCCAAGTTGTTTTACACGGATCTTTCTCAATGACGGTTTTAATTGAGCGTCATCGATGACAGATAGGCGTCCACTATGCTCACGATCTTCAAGTCTCCGGTATTCACTTCGGAATTATTTCAACCATTTTCCAGCTGAACACTCACTGCTCGTTTCCTCACCAAACGTTTCGTTGATATCGCGAGTAGTTTCAGCTACATGCCGTCATTTTTAGTAATTGAATACCAAAAAGGATCCAAAATTCTGCAAAGTCCGGTACAAATTCTTCATGGTTCAAAATGTTGCCTACTTTTTACTCAACCTGATAAATGCAGAAAGGGAATAATGCCTTCTGGATTCGAAGACGCGATATGTCGAGTTTATATAACTGAAAGAGTTAGCACCAATTATTGCCTCAGTTATTGCACCACGCTTCAATAAAATGGCACCCAAACTCATCAAGCCAAGGGTCATTTAAGTACGAGACAAACTTCTTGAGCTTTCCCAACTACTTTATCCATATATCAAATCCGCTGCATTCACACACACATACACACACGCGCGAGCGCATACAGACAGTCACTCGCATGCAAATGCACAAATACGTAAATATACTAATATAAGTATGTAGTGGGAATATATAGTCAATACAAGGTGTTGATGTGGCTGCGTGTATGTTATTACAATAGTTCAAAAAGAAATGAAGAATAAATTCACGACCTATATATTTACTACATAGATATATGTTTTATTTACTGGTCAATAGTAATACATAGAATCAATATGTAAAATCTAGTTGAATTAAGTAATCTATGCAAGAAAGTTCAGAGACAGGAAATATAGAAATAACAGCGAAGTTGTGGTTTTCAGTTCTGTGGCGTAGAGAAATAGACATAGCAATGACGAGAATGGTTCTAAGTCAAATCGACTGAGACGCGAATAGTAGGGTTAGCAAGTTGCTTTCATTAATATAACGCGAGATATTCTAGAAGCTTCCAACAGATACGCTAAGCTTCCTGAATAAGTAAGAATCACTTCTCATGACACAGAGGCTTCGTGAAACTTAGTAAAAGGAGGTTACTTTCTAATCTTTCTTGCAAGGTTGATCATTCAACTATTTAGCTACATAGACCCTACACTTCCCACCAGGCGGAGGTAACTTTATACAATAATGACAATAACAATAATGTATACATCAAACCGTGTCAAACTTTAGAAATGATATCACAGTTCAAATGTAATAACTGTTTCTTAAATTCTTGTGGAAATGCACAAGTCTACTGCTTTTGGTAGTCAGAGTTTGTGAAGTTGTGTTTAAAGGACGCGTTTGTAATGCTGTGTGTGTGTTATCTGTAGTGGGGTTGGAAATGTTTTTTTCTATGTGAGCCCTTTTTAGTCTAGCAGCAGAAATAAAGTCTTTACGGCCGTTAAGGCCTAAGGTGAAAACCTTATCCGTACAAGAAAGCACACGAATTGGTCCTGAATACGGTGCTGTGAAAAGATGTTTCACGGCATCGTCGGGAAAGAAAGCATGTGTCCACGAACGATAGTCCTTAGGTAAATATGTTTTAGTATCTTGTTTTCTGGTGTTCATATGTGGTAACTTTGACATATAATCACGAAAGCGTTCAACGAAATTTGTAGTGTCGATATCTTGCGTGTTTGCAGGAACAATTATCTGACCAGGCAGCGTCAAGGAAGAACCATAAAGCAATTCTGCAGGAGAATATCCAATATCTTATTTTATAGAAGAGCGGTGACCCAAGAGAACAATAGGAAGAAACTAAATCCATCGAGCTAGATCATCAGAAGCACACATTTTAGTTTTAAGCTGTCGGTGAAATATTTCGATCATACCGTTTGAAGCTGGGTGGTAACTAGCGGAATGAATGTGTTTGTTATTCAAATCAACAAATGGTTGACCTTCAGACGCTTCGTCCAAGTTAATTTCTGCAGTTGAAAATAACGTGTTTACAGGTAAACGGGATAAAGAATCTGCAAAAATGTTCTCAGAAATTGGAATATATCGCATATCATTCTTGAATTGTGAAATGTAATCCAAATGTCGAAAGTCTATCAGCAATTTGTCTGGCTTGCAGTGTAAATCGAAATATATCGGCTACGGTCCGTAGATATTGTGAAGTTTCTTCCTTCCAAAATGTGTTGGAAGTGTTTAACTGAGGGGTACATTGCTAACAGTTCACGACTAAACGCACTATACTTAGTTTCAGGTGGTTTAACAGAAAAACGCCAGAGGTTGTCACTCGTCTTGATGGAGTTGTGGAATGACTGCTCCGACACTAATTTCGGACGCATCGACTGCAAGAGAAATTTTGGCATCAAATTTGGCTGAGCTAAAATGGAGACACGGGAGAGTTTCTGTTTAACATCGTCGAAAGCTTGTATTTCAGCTGGAGTTAAAATGAATTTTTCTATTCTCTTCTTGCGATGTTGCAGTAATTTGTTGAGAGAGTGTAAAGTTTTCTGCTCAATGAGATATAAAACGTCGATAGAAATGAGCAAATCAAACAAATTGTCTGAGTTGTCTTAATGAAACAGGAACTGGAATTTTTACGATAGCCTCAACCTATTCTGGCAAAGACCTAATTCTGTCCTTATCAATGGTGTGTCCAAGGAAAATGAGAGAAGGCACACCGAAAATACATTTGGCAGTGTTCATACAAATTTTGTATACGGAAAGCCTTTGTAAAATTTGATTCAAATGAATCTTATGTTCTTTCTCGGAAGAACTAGAGATGAGGAGATCGTCAGTAGAGGCGTAGGCGAAATCTAATCCACGTATTACTTCATTAATGAAACGTTGAAAAGTGCTGGCAACGTTTTTTCACCCAAAGCGCATGCTAAAACATTCAAATGACCCGAACGGAGTTGCGATAGCGATTTTCGGAATATCATTTGGATTTACAGGAATCTGATGGTATACTCGAGTCAAATCTCTTTTTGAGAAAATGAGGCAACCATGCGGAGAAGATGCAAACGCATTATTATGTGGTATATGATATCTATCTGTAATAGTAATAGCGTTGAGTTGTCTATAGTCACCAATAGGTCTAAACTCACCAGGAGTGATACAAGTTATTCTTTGAAGGAAGAATTCCTCAAAGCTGGGGCATGTGGCTGAGCTCTGCTTTAGCACCTTTGAGTTCTTCAGGTGGTAGATGTCTAGGACATGAGAAATGGGGAGACCCACTGGTGGATCCATGATGAGTAGTTTTATGTGTTGAAGCATTGACATTGACAGTTAATTTGTTAATACAGGAAAGGATTGAAGCATGGCTTGATAAAAAAATAGGGGGCAGACAGAAGTAGAATTGAAATATCTACCTAAATCATATAACTGTGTACTGCTATCAATAAGTTTCTTTCTTTCGAAATCCACTCCTAAAATTGGGTGAGGAAGGTCATGATGAAAACCCACGGGAAACTGCAACTGAGATTCAGTTCCACTGTGAGTGAAGTCTCACAGAAAATTTTAATAGGAGAGCTGTTGACTGATTGAAGAGATATGTCTGAAGCGAAACGTTTTTCTTTAATACATTTAGACGGCCATATACTGCAAGACGCTCCGGCTAGAAATTCCTTCTTAGACTCGAAATCTAATATGCAAAATGAGCGACTAGGAGAAAAAGTACCAGGAACTGTGGTCACGCTCGAAGTTCGGCTTTTTAGTTTTCATGAGTTTTAAAGGTACAAGCTACAAAGCCAAATTAATAATGATACCAGTATAAATGTTTTGATCTGCTAGGGGAACGGGAATTAGAAAGACGATAGCTCGAGGTGAAGAACTTCTTTTGAAACCCAAGAGACGAACTTCTGCGACTAGCTTATCTATAGTCCTCTGCGTAGATTCACGAAATTCTTTGAATTCAGACGAAACTGCAGCAACTGCCAAAAGAGAGGTCTTCTGTTCTGGAGTGAATTTTGTATCCTCCAAAATTTTATCTGCTGACGCTGCAAGTTGGTCGACCGTGCTAACGTCGGTCAAATGGCTGAGAATACCTTGAACATATTGTGATAATCAGGAGAAAACGAATTGTTTAAGCATCTTACTTTCAGCAGGGTTTTCCCCCGTGAGCTGGCACATTTTCCCTGAGCAGAGCATTGGTAATGCTGTTCCGTCTCCTAAATGCTCGTCGTTGAGAAGTTTTCGAAACTTCTTTTCAGAACATAGTGAGGTTCGTCTTCAAATTTCGCTTTTAATTGATGAATACATTGCATCCATCGGTGGAGCTGTCATAATATCTCGCAATTCTCCATTTAGTGATGGTGTTATAGAGGTAAGTAAAATGTAGAGCTGCTTTTGGTCTGAATTGTGTTTGTTTGCAGAGAAAAATGCTTCCAACTGGGCAAACCAGACAGCGATATCTACTGTGAAAATTGGTAATACTGGATGATTCATAGCAGATATCATCGTCGGTTAAGTTGAAGATAATTCAACTGCAGAAATTGTGGCATGGAAAGTAGTAGAATATATCTAAATATGTCGGGTTCCACGTCGGTGGTAATATATAATCAGTACAAGGTGTTGATATGGCTGTGTCTTTGTTATTTACAATAGTTCATAAAGAAATGAAGAATAAATTCAAGACGTATAGATATAGATATACTACATAAAAAATATATTTTATTTACTGGTCGATGATGATACATAGAATTAATATGTAAAATTTAGTTGAATGAAGTAATCTATGCAAGAAAGTTCAGAGATAGGAGATATAGAAATCCCAGCTAAGTAGTAGTTTTCAGTAAGTGACGTAGAGAAATACACAGACAGCAATGACGTGAAAGGCTCTAAGTCTAATTGACTAAGAAGCGAAGAGCAGGATTTGCAAGATAGAAGCTTCCAAGAGAAATGATAAGCTTCTTGAATAATTAAGAATCACGTCTCATGACACGCATGCTTCGACAAACTCAGTAAAGCAAGGTTACTCTATAATCTTTCTTGCAAAAGAGACCATTCAACTATTTAGCTACGTAAACCACAAGTACTTGTGAGAACCCGTAATAAATGTACATAGTCTCCAATTTTTTTTGTCACATAGATTATGAAGTCGTCTCTTTTATTTTCCCAAATATCTCTTTCCCATGTTAGTTGATAATTATTAGTCAGAATAAGTTTTACATTTGCCAAGTTGCCCAGTGGTCTTCAGCAGATGTCGACCCAATTTCTCTTCAAACTTAGTCAACATGCTCACACTCGTGTCAGCGTATGTACTTTCATTTAGTTCTTCATATATTCAGACAGATATTTTATTAATAGCATTATTTACTCAAATACACAAATATGCACCTGCATACACGCAAACCTCTGTAAATGTAATTATTTGTTCCCATGTGTATACATAATATGTGGAGAAGCGCACGCACACAAGCGCATACACACTTGCACAAATACACACACGTTAGTAGCAACACAGACGGGGACAAATGTTATTATTTCAACCTTTCTTTCTGTCCCTGTGTACGCTTCTGTTTAACATGGTAACGAAAGAAAGAAAGAAAGAGAGAAAGAAAGAAAGAAAGAAAGAAAGAAAGAAAGAAAGAAAGAAAGAAAGAAAGAAAGAAAGAAAGAAAGAAAGGAGAGAGAGAGAGAAAAGAGAGTAATGGAGTATAGAAAAGGCAGTGTAATGCAAAATATGTGTGTACTATACTAGTAGAAAAAATTAAAACCTTTTATGATGGCATGACATTTTTGTTGTGTATTTAATCCGAACCATTCAGAAATATATGTGGATAGAACAGGTGTATTGTGTAGTGAAACAGAGAAACAAAAATAGGCAAATACAAATAGTAAAATGATAGGTGAATGCGATAGAGAAAGAGATTGTAGATTAAAAAAATAATAAATTGGAGGATTAGTTCTGAAATTTACCACCTATTATTATAATCGTTCTTATTTGTTTTATTATTTTAAGCAAAAATTATTTACATTTAATTACCTGTTCGTTATTCCATCGCTAATATTTGTGCATTATCTCTAGGAGATGTTTACTGTATCTTGTTTTCCTGTTTAGTATGCTTCCAGCCAATGTTTTAAACCATCATTTGTATTATATTTTCGTAGTATTATTGTGTATTTTTATTATTATTTTCTCTAATGTTGGTGGTGGTGCTCTTTAGTTATTTTTACTTTTTTGATAGTTCATATATCTGATGTATTTATTTTTAAATAATTTTAAAATGGTGAAATTAGATGATAATTTTGTGAATTCATAAGAGGCTTTGATAAAATTCCAATCTCCTTTATTAGTTTATTTTTTTGTGCTTAATTCTGTTGAATATTTGTACATGCTTGTATATGTGGTGTTTTATATGTTTCTACACTTGCATTTACAAGCACATGTGAATATCTACACATGAATATGTTTATACCTTTATAATTATATATAATAACTTAATATATTACATTTTAGTTTAGTGTGAAGTTATTTTTCTGGGTATGTGTTTGTTTATTCCACTGCAAAGCAATGTTTAAACTGAAACACAGTTTCAATTCTTTGTTAATATTATTCAACAATCTTCCAATAAATGCATTTCCTGCTGCATATTAAATGAATTGATCATCACTTATATCATCAGTTATATTCCAAAGACACGAAAATGAATACCCTCATTACAATGGAATAAAATATAGTAAACGCATTAAAGATAATTTAGTATAATGTGTTTAGCTTATGTGGCTTCTTATAGAAAATGTAAAGATTATGCTGTTTAATGCCAGTTATATAACTAAATTAGAAACGTTAATTTGTAGTTTACTATCATAGTTTCTGTATTCTCTATTGTTGAAAAATTTCGACTCTGATTATAGCTATCTTCTAGATGGTTTCTCTTCTCAGTTAACACACATATACATCCATTGAAGTTTTCTGACGAATGTTCACATAGTTCTGAATCAAGTATTTCTCACCTATATAGGAATAAAACGGTAATTTCATGTTCTTAATATTACAATTCGTTTCTTCTTTGTAATATCTCACAAAAGTGGCATATTGTCACTTATATATATTACATGAATGTTTATGTATTTTATGTTGGGTTCAGGTTTTGGCAAAAGGCCAGCAAATTAGTGAGAGAGAGAGAGAGAGTAAGTCGACTACCTCAACCTAAGTAGGCAGGAAGTGCCTACTTAGGCACAGAGATGTATTCGGACACATACAACGGGATAGACCTTGCTTGTAAAGCTGAATGACAAACTCAGTAAGTTAAAATAAGTAACTCATTGATTCTAACATTTTTGATAAACGGTTACGTCTCCATTTAGTTAAGCTTATACCACAACTAATTTTCACTCATATAATCCCAGCCATCCAAAAGAGGAACTTGTCAAAGACAATATACAACTAAATGGATCACAGTTTAGGCAAAGTCTGATGAAGGTGAGCATATGGAAAAACCGAAATCAGTTCTCTTTTGTAATATGTAATAAAAATGCATCTTTCTAAATATAGTAAATAACGTGTCAGTTTAATTCTACTATATGTTTATATATACATTTTCATTAAAACGTAATCGTACACAAATGTATATGTGCGTCGGTGCGTCTGCAACTTTGTGCCAGTACGCAAATTTCATTCTATCAATTTAAGCTTCCAAATAGCATTTATATTTCAGCAGTGGCACTAAATTCCTTTTATCCAACATATCTCCATCTACTTAAAACATTTCTCCTATCTATTAGCATGATTCAGTTTGAAATGCAATATTTATTCTTCCATTGGCCTGCCATAGAATCGAAGTAGTGAAATCCACGTGATTACTCGGTATTAATCAATTTCATACCTAGTGGCATTCATTCGCTTTTCTTCTTATCTTCTGGTACAAAATTATTCTATCTGTATTTTGTAGTTAATCTTATTTCTATTTGCAATTACTTTTATTTCCTCCTTTTACTCTACCTTATAAGTGCATATAATCACATGTTAAAACATTAGCACATTACTACACTCATACACAAACGGACACCAACAATGACACATTCACAATTGTTTGTATGCGCACGTATATTTATATATTCAGTACGACATTTTTGCCACCATGCTCAATGTAAAACACAGACGATGTAAAAAGTATCATATAATATAGATAAAAGAAATAAGGAATTTGTAGGGCAGATTTCAGTTTCAATTACTCAGATACATGTGGCCTTTTGCAAGCTGTTTCTCACTTCTAACAGACTATTTGGTACATTAGACGTAAATATGGTGATTTCAGGTTTCCAAGTATATTGTGCGTTTCTATGCATAATAAGTGTGACACGGGAGGGAACTGAATTTGATTAGATACTACAATGTCCAATTGTCACTATGTGTTGCTCCCTCAGTCTCACTCTTTCTCAATATATATATATATATATTCACATACACGCATACTTATAAATATACATACGGACAGACACGTATTTATACATACATTTATATATA
>NC_068987.1:34607892-34608627 GCF_001194135.2 Octopus bimaculoides
TTCCAGCTAAATTTTTATCAACGACTATCTATCTATAAAGCTCTCCACAAATTCTTTATATATATTATGAATTCTTTCTTGTTGCGACCTGATCTATATAGAGTGAGAGAAGAAGTAACTTAAAACTGAAAGATTCAGTGTTGGAGGATTGAATACATAGAAAGCTTATGTGTGTTCAACCAAGGAAACAAAAATGAAATCTTTCACATTTTTGACATTATATCCATCTTCTGAAAGTAAATCAGCTTCTGAGGAATCATTGGAAAACATAACGAGCATGTTCGTTGCTGAAAATTTGTTTGAATTAACGATGGGAGTCGTATGAAGGGATATAAGCAAGTGTTGAACGTCATACTGTGATTTGTCATCATATGGGTGAGATGCTTGTGTAAATGTTTGTGGGCATATGCAAATTAGTTGGCATTAGTTACTGTTTGTGAGATTGGATGTCAGGGTGGACACGTGATCATATATGAATGCTTGCGTACATATACGATTACGTGTGAGTAAGAATGTGTGAGAATGAATATACATATATCATGAATGAGGTGATGTGCAATGATGCTTTTTAGGTCTAATGATAGCGCTGTATGATTTGCATTTCTATGGAGATAAATGTTTTGACCAATGAATAGCAATTATTTATACGTATTATATATGCATACTTATATTCACACACACACTAATGACCACGCAAATACATATATCAATGTGTGCGTGTATACAGGTATATAT
>NC_068987.1:34609503-34616838 GCF_001194135.2 Octopus bimaculoides
TATATATATATATATATATATATATATATATTAAATATGTTTAAAGATAGTCTTATATTACTTACTTATATTGATTCACTGTTATAAAATATCACCGGTTTCGATCCGTATGCCCATTTTATCAGATATTAAGAATTGAAAGTGAAGAATGAGGGCTTAAGAAAAAAAATTGAAATTAAAAAGAGTTTGTTCTCATATTTTGTCCATAGTTAAGATCAACCTGCTATATATACATGTGCACATATGCATGCATGCATGTATGTGTGTATGCATGTATGTATGTATGTATGCATGTATGTATGTATGTGTAGGAAAGTTGATTAGTGGGGTCTCACAGGACGCACCTGCCACAATCTGTGTCTTTTTGATATCTCTGGTATGCGGAATATCTGTTGGAAGCTTCATTTATGGCGTCGTTTATGATGAATCTTGGAAGGCAATAAAAGTTGTTGGTTTTCAGTAGACTGTTACATAGTCATTTCCCTTTTCCGTTAAGTATATTGGGAAGATTTGGATGAGTGTAGAACGCTTTTTATTTATTTTAGATTGTTAGCAATGGTTATGCTTTTCATGAGTGCTCTCATAAAGAGAGTGTAGAGTTTATGAATTTTTCTTTGTCCATAATGACTACAACATTACTGTTATCAGATTTATTAATTACTATATTTCGATCATTTTTGGGATCATTAATTTTTTCGCGTTCTTCTTGGCTCGTATTTAGTTTAAATTTCGGATTCACTTTTAAATTATAGGGGGCGTTGTTTATGAAATCGCATAATTTGTCCAGAGAACTATTCTTCCCGTTTATCGGACTATACTTACTTTTATTATCACGCATAGAGTAATCATTGATTTCCTTTGCAATAATGTTTGTTACCCGTAACTTTCTAAAAAAAAATCCTGGAAATCGTTCTGCATTTCATTTATGTTAGTATTCTGTGGTGTTTGAGCGTAATTCAGTCCTTTCCTGAGAATTTATATTTGTTTCGTTGACATAGATATTGATATAACCTATTATTACTATGTCACATCCCTGAGATCTAAGAATGAGACCAATTGTGGCAGGTTTCTCCTGTGTAACGCAATTATCATATTTCGTAACCAATTTTTAAACATATATCGAGCTTCAGAAGAGATGGCTTGGAATGTTCAATCATCTCCCAAGTAAAACCATGCTTGTTTTACTTGGGAGTTGTCTTATTAAATGTAATAAATCTCTACACCTCTATTCCACAAAATACTGAGTAGAAGCAATACATTTCAGGCTGGAAAACTTTCCATATGTCATATTTGACCGAATTGGAAAAGAGATTATAATTAAAGGATTAATATTCATCCCAGAAAATAACTTTTTTTTAACTTCAACTATACTGACAAATATCTAGGACTGCGTTGCAAATAAACGTAGCCTCCACTAACCTTATCATGGCATAGTTATACGTGCAAATACACGCCAATCTGAAATTTAGTAATCATTTCCCAAAATTCTTTCTTGCTAGGAAACGCTACCTGGACAACTATTTTCATTATGTGGTCTCACAAGGTTGATCAACATTTGCAGTTTAAAAGCTTAATTGGTAACATAAACCACAGTATCCAACAGTATCCTATTTACAATGGAATAAAGTCAAAACAGCTACCTTTTCTGAACATTCTAATCATAGAAAGAGATGTTATCATGGAAACCGGCATCTACTTTACAGCAACAAACTGAAATCAATATCTACTATTCTCTTCCTGTAATCCAAAGCTCACTAAAATCAATATACCTTTTAACTCGGGAAGAAAAATTCTCACAGATATTTCCAACCCTGAAACCTGGGAAAGAGGACTTCAAGAATTTTAAAATATATCATTCGAAAGAAAATACCTAGTCAGTTTAATCAATAACAGAAAAGTACATGCAAATACGATAGACAAAAAGAATTACAAAATCAATAAAGTCACAGCCTGATAAACTTAAACCATTTCCTTTTGTCTCAATACACAATCCACGGAACATCGAAACATGCAGAATTATCATTTAGTATACACTCCTTTCAATCAACCACCTATTAATGGAGAAAGCAGAGCATATATAAAAAAACTAAACAAAGACAAACTAAACCTCGTACAAGGCTACTTGCTACCACTAAACGACCAGCTAAAAACACAATCCCACTGGTAAAAAGCTGTAACTGTCTTTATTGCGGGACTCACATCATTGTTATGGAAGGTTCAGCATATGAATTCAAAGCACGTTAAACATTTACCATTAAAAATCATCTCACCTGTACATCGAGTAAGTTAATTTATGTTCTCAAATGCGTCGGTCCTGGTGTGAATTACGGAGCCTAAATAAGCTTAACTTTGAAGGATAGAACGAGGAAGACTCTTCAAAGGCTTCCTGGCAACAAGGAAGACTCCTGAAAGTAAACACCAAGACATGTGTCCTGCAAACAAATACCCAAATAGCAAAATGTTCTCTCTCTCTTAATGCACAGGAAACATTTCAGCTCAATTCCGTTAGAATAAAGAAAATATGTTTACTAAATATGTTTCTTAAATATGTTTATTATTAACCGCAACTAACTACCCTATATCACTCAAGGGGGATCAAATTCAATTTGTCCGCGAAAAACTACTAGACGTTAGAGATATAAAGCAAAAGGGTAATTAACAGATGTCTCCGGCATTCGAAACCACAAATCGAAACTGCTGTCCAAATACTGCTGCACAATATCACAAACACAAGTTCCTGGCGTCACCTTAGATTGAACAAATTACATTTTATATGGTCATAAAAGGGCTTTCAGGAAACAAACAAACCACGTATGTGACATCATCAAATTTTCAACCAATCAGATCTTGAACATTCAGCTTAAAATCCTATCCATATACAAAGCCATTTTAGCTGAAAAGAGTGTCAGCTGTCACGTGTAAAACCAGCAGCAAAGAAGCCCCTTTCATGTACAACGATAGAAATTGTGAAAGTGAAGGGATAAAAAACATTTTCTTTCTTTTGTTTTCTTTCTGACTCTTTCAAAAAATGTATACATTTTCTTATTCTATATTGTATTTTCCTATTCTAATCATTTACTTGGTAATTGTATATGCTAATATACTTCTTGTGACTATTCCAAATATAATTATTCCATTCTCTCTTACATGTGTATATGTATATATATATATATATACACACACACATATATATATATATATATATATACACACACACAAACACATATATATGAAAGAAAACAAACAAAGTGTGTTTTAGAAGCATTGAGATGTATTGAAAGATACAGAAATATTTTTTTTAATCTCAAAAGCGTGACAATGCTAATAAGTAGCGTGATCAGGATAAATTACCCATACATTGCAAAAAAATACATTAACGAACAACCATGACATTCGAATGCACATCCGTGTAATTACGCGTTAAGTGTTTTACCATTAAGCTAAACTGCCCAATAACAAACTCTCCTGCAATTTTAGAACTTATGGATTTATCTTCATGAGACGCTAACGTTAAATTCGACTAACGATGAAAGGAAACAAAGTTTGTTTTAGAAGCGTAGAGACGTATTGAAAGATTTAACGTATTGAATTTAACATTAGCGTCTTATGAACCGAAATGTATAAGTTCTAAAATTGCAGAAGAATTCGATACTGGGCAGTTTAGCGTAATGGCAAAGCACTTGACACGTAATTACAGGGACGTGAGTTCGATTCTCATGGCTGGCCGGTAACGTATTTGTCTGCAATGTATGGATAATTTATCCTGGTCGCGCAATTTACTAGCATTATCACGCGCTTGAGAATTAAGAAATTATTTATATATGTTATATATATACATTATATATATACATTCACACACACACGATATTGATAGAGCGATTGAGGGAGCAAGTGTGAGACAAACGAATGAGTGTCAGGATCAAATCAATACAATCGTATGCAATGCTTTTTATTAAGTGACGTTGGTCCTTCAAATGCACGCGTTGGAAGAGTGACTTTTTCTCCACTTCATTACCTTTTGAAACTTGAGCTCCAAGCACAAATAACGCGTAGTTATTAATTTCTTGTTAGAGGAGTGGTGCAGTTTGTCCTACATCAATAGTTCTTAGTGCAGAAATAGCATCTTTCACAATATTAGCATATTTCTGGTAATAATAGAATTTAATGAAGCGGAAATGGCATGGCTAAAAAAAAATCATTCGTTAGCTAACCATCAATTGCAATGCGTAACACAACTCACCAGCGAGTGCATGATCTGATTTACATGACTCGAGGAGTGAAATCAATGATCTTGTTCAGGTGATATTCTATGATTATAATGCATGACATAAGATGACGGAATAATCTTATGTGTTTGTAATATTTGTGACTCAATTCTCAAGGGAGAAGCATAGAAGGCTGCCCTGATCTGCCGTAATATTTCGAAACCAATATAGACTTGTGTGACATAGAGTTAGGATTAAACCTGAGCGTATCTTTAAGAAACAATAATAGATACTCAGCACCTGGAATTGTGTCACATATGATCTCCGATATACAAGAAGATCAAGAGCCAGTGATAGATAAGATGGCAGTGCATTTTATTTATAATTATTTCATTCTCATTGAGTTTTTGGAACATTGCTGTGCAGTGAAAGTTTAGAGGTTCCTTGAAAACCTAAAATATCTGAAGATATCGACAAAGAATCTTAAAGCTCTCCATAGTCACCACAATTGCGATCGTATATCATCCTTCTATAAATCAGGCCATCGGTAATTTGAGCCGTTCAGTAGTCCCCAATAATCTATAGATCTTGAATCTTGCACCATCCAGCTGGTACTCACACCAATGGGGTATAGACTTTCTGTATAAGGATTTGTAGTGACAGATAATTTGAACGTGGCTAAGTTGGAGATAAAATAATCCATACCTTAAATGTTTCAAACCGAATTCCGAATAAAGTTCAACAACGGCACTAATCCGTTGCTTGTGTTGGAAGCTATGGTTCGCAGCACATGTGTATCGAAAGATTCTTCCTCTAATAACATGTTCAATGTGAAGAATCATTCACGCTTTTGATCTGCTTTCCATATATCTCGCGTGCGCCGTCTGTGTACGTACATAGACAGATATATATATAGAGAGACAAATGTGTGCGAGTGTATGTGTATCTGTGTATGCATTCGCACGAGTGCTTCTGTGCCCATGGATTGTGTATACAAGAAACCTTAGCTCAACTTGAATGGTACATATTTTTCATGAAAGTAAGTAATAAATTAATTTCCCTCAAACCTTTCAGATTTCGTCGGGAAGAATGTAAATGAGTCCAAATTAATTGCAAGTGTAGTCCAATAGCCAGTAATGGCATAGTACAGTCTACGAGTTGTGCAGTGAAAGAAATATTTAGCGAATCACAGAAAGTGAAATGAAAAATATCATGAATTCTGAGATAGCTTCAACCACCGACATCCACACCAGTTTCTATACAATTAAAGAAACATAAAAGAATATAATTGAGAGAATGGTAGAATATAAGGAACATATGCATGCACCTATACAGTAACAAGTGTACAGTTTTATAGAGAAACTGTGTTAAAATCATATATGATTGCGTGTGTGCGTATGTCTCTATGTGTCTATGTATATATATATATATATATATATATATATATATATATATATATATATATATATATATATATATATATATATGTATGTGGGGGGGGTATGTGTGTGTGTATACACACATAATTACATTAATACACGTAAGCACACACACATATTTAAATGTACACATTCATATGAACATGTACATATACACATACAGACGTGAATACGAGGAAAAATGCATACAGACATGCATAAATACGAATATTTATGTCAGTTATGAATGAAAAGCACCGTTACTGTTATAAACATCGACCTCACATAACCGATGTATGTGTGATGTGATTTTCTGTTGCTTGTTCCCCCGGTTTTTTTTTTTCGTAGAGTGCTCTGGGAACGACTCCCTGCACGAACAACTCCATCTGATCAAATGTTAAAACACCTGAAATTCATAGCCAGGTGAGACAACTCATTTCGAATGCCATTCAGGAGTGATGAATACCAATATTTCCCTATTTGTGTGGCTTATCAACACCACGTACTTGAATCGAACCGAAAGAGAGGGAGAGACAGAAGTATAGAGGGAAAATTCGAGAGAGACAGAAGAGTGGAGAGGGAAAGAGAAATTGCTGGCACCGTCATATACTCTATGAATGCTGAGTTACGTGTGCGATCGGTACACATGACGCACATACAGACATGTGTTTTTTTTTTCTGTATACGTCAGTCTTAATGCTCTTGTGGTGATAATATATTCTGTACCATTTCGTAGAAAAAGTTAATATTTCTATTTACTCTTGTCAACGTCGTTGCGTCTAATGCATTTTATTTTTGTTACGTATGGTTTTAATGAATTCCTCTAAAATAAAGTTATTTTGTTATGTATTTTTAATTAACACCAATTTTATTTTGAATATTGCACCAGATTTCAGGTTTGCTGATCATGTGTGCGATTTGCTTACAGCTTTGTCATTTAATATCTCTTCTTACACAACATACATATAAGAATAAGAAATTGAGTGAAGTTATATAATTATACGTGATTAAACTGCTCCTAACTATTACGATATGTGCAGTCGTATCTAGCAATAGTACTATACATCTATAAGGGGCAAGCTGGCAGAATAGTTAGCGCCTAGGACGAAATTCTTAGTGGCATTTTGTTCTGCTTTACATTCCGAGGTCGATTTGCCATCCATCATTTTGGGAGTTGATAAAATAAATAGCAGTTGAGCAGTTGGTTCAATATAATCACTTTAGCTCCTCACTCGAAATACCTGGCCTTGCCCATTTCAATTATTTGGCAAAAACTAAGCAACACTTCATATTTTTTTCTCTCCTTTGCACTTCTAAAAGCTTTAAAGTACTATCTCGTCTTCTAAATCATCAGATTTCTTGTTACCATTCTTACATCTTAAAGTACGCATTTACTTCTCTTCTTGCAGTCTATAATGACTTATTACGACTCTAAATATTCAGTATGAAATAAATTCATAAGCCTCATCACCACAACCGTTCCCAAGAAGGCCATTCTATACCGTGTGGAACCTTACAAACTACATTAAACCGACCACTAGACGAATGATTACTAACATCAAGTCACGGCTACACCAAAACAATTTCTCAGGAATACATTTTTGGTTTTGGTATACTTTATATATAATTAAATTGCTTCATCCATTATCACCAGGAACCCTAAAAATTAATGAATATTTCTCTTCATGTAACAGCTCAAATTTTGTGAAATT
>NC_068987.1:34617823-34624052 GCF_001194135.2 Octopus bimaculoides
TATATATATATATATATATATATATTGTGTCTGATTGACATCATCAGCCTGTCATCACTTTCAATTTAGCTTTATTTTAAATTCCCTCTATATCGGCTGACTGCTATAATCTTCATAATTATGATACAAATATCGTGCAGATCTAAATGAGCTTTTCAATTAATGTATTGCTACATTCGAATAGCGACGTTTGATCTGAATGTGGTACACACTTAAAACTAAGTGACATATGGTGAAAGCAAAAGGGCTATGCTTGTCGACCCATTACAGCGTGGTATAGAAAACCAGTGCATTATGTAAGTGAAAGTAACTATTCAAACATTCGAACGTTTAATTAATTATTTATTCATACACTTATGGATGATCAACACGTAGCTCATTCGTATAAATCATTTTCTTACTCATATAATCCTGCTTGCTTCAAAGATTTTTTTTATTAGTTTGCCTTGTTAAATATTCCTATTGTTTATTTATATAATTTTTATATATTTTACTAGATTTCTATCAAAACAACATAAATATAAAAATCAGTCAACTACTTTAAGAATTCATTAACGTACAAATAGATGAATATTGCGGAAAAGCAACTTTTATTTTGTGTCGATGTATCGTTCGCTATGTGCTAAATGAAAATAAGAAAGGGACGCAACATCGTTATGAATGTAAAAATCATGAACAGATTTTGGTAATACAAACTTTAACTTTGAACACTGCTGTTTATAAACACTGAAAGTGTATCTAAGTTAAGCGAGAGCATTTCTATGGGCAGAAATAATGCTGCTGTCTAATAAAGAGACCAGCATTAATTCTGCTGCTCACTACTTTGTAATCTACGTCTTGTAAGCAAAATTGCAATGAAACAATAACATGTTAAAACGTTCGCTATTTATGAGGCAATTAAGGCAAACTCATAATCTTGAAAAAGTTGCTTTTCTGCGATATTCATCTATTTGTATGTTAATGAATTCTTAACCCTCACCCTAACCCTAACCCTCATAAATTAAAATTCGGTTTTCAGACGTGATCTTTAACTTTTGCTAACAGAACAGGGAACAAATGCAAGTCACAGCTGAGCTACAGATAAAATCATACTAGGGGAGGTAATTCTTATTTACCAAAGAAAAACAGGTTCTTTTTTTTTCGATCAATTTTTTTCCATACCAAGTAACCAAGACTTGATATTTACTTCAATCAGTAATATGGGTTCCGGCTAGCATGACTGATGGGTCGTCAATATTTCCCACTACAATAACTTAACAGAAACCAATGTTAACTTTATGCGTTGGAGAACCTGCAACTGCCACTACCGAAGAAAACCTTAATCATGCTGATGGGTGACAGGTGATTGATTATGAATCCAGTGGCCAGTGCTATAAGCATATAACGTGAGAGAGTTGAGAATATTATGCACATAAACTTGGCATGACGAAGGTTTTTCTTCGGTGGCTGCAACAACCGACACGTGATCAAAAGCACATCAGTCTGATGATATCACGGGAAAGTTTGACGTTGTTTGCGGCAGAAGCAACCGGTCTCCTTCAACGTTTTCTAACCATTTTAAATCAGAGACAAAGAGAAAATGCATGCAGGAGAAACACAGCTCGCACATGCTCCGAAGTATTCCAAGGTTGTTTCAACTGCAGGAGAGGTGATGGTCGCAGTTTTGGGGCATGCTAAAGGTATAGTGTTCATTGACTATCTTCAGAATCGCGAGTTCTATGCCAACTTGTTAAAGCAGTGACGAAATGTTATCAAGATCAAGCCTCCAGGAAAACTGCCGACAGGGGTCTGGTTTCATCAGGACAATGCTCCGGCTCACAGATCCTAGGATTCAATGGCTGCTGAACATAAATACATAAATACTTTTTTCAACTAATTGATTACCGTCCATAATATCCATCTGACATTCCTGTTTCCCAACATGAAAAAAAAAAAAAAAAAAAAAAACACTTTGCTGGAAACCAGTATCCCAATGATGATGCTGTCATATCAGCTGTTGATGATTATTTTGAGCAACAAGACGAAAGTTTCTTCCTCAGCAGGATTGAAGCATTGCAACACCGGCGGAAGACATATGTGGACGACAAGAAGGATTGCGTATAAACATTCCATGAGAGCATCTTGGTGATGCTATCAAGTTTTCAACTAACACTCGTACATAATGAAGAAAAATACACTAAGTAATTGCTGAATACGTGATCATCAGGAAGAATCAATAAATTATATTGCCTCTGGCTGCCCAGTTCTAGCTAAGAAGTAATATATCCGCAGATATGATAGAGGTGGGAGCTATAAAGAGGGGAAGCTATGGAAGCACTATGGAATGACACCGGAAAAAAGTTGGTGTAGTCATATCCCTGAAAATGTCTGATAAAATGACAAAGAAACCTACTTTCTTATATGTCAATACACACGAACAAAGGCAAAATGCATTCTAATCGACATATCAATCACAACAGATGATTAGTATTCTCTAAAATGAACGGAGAAACTCTCGAAATACAGAAATCTCGAATGAGAGATAACCTGGATATGGAGTCTGAAAACTGACACAATCGCTATTAAGATAGGTGCATTAGATACGATTAAAAGGTTGAGATAAATAAATGGCTAACACTTTAGAAATTATCAATGTATATGGCATACGTAAAATATCACTGTTGTGAACTGCATTATAATGTACGGAAAGCACTTTCAAAACAGTGAAAATAACAACACGAAAATATACTACAGCACACAGCAAAGGCACACACAGCAAAGGCACACACACCCGTAGTCGGTAGCTAGAAATAATAAGACTGCTAAATGATTTAATACCGGACACTGGTTTTCATGGTTTCTCATCTTAGCTGATTCGTGGTGTTATCATGTACATATTTTGGCTTGGTATAAAAGATGGCCTACAGCAAATATGTTGCTCAATGCCACAGATTTGCTTGTCTCTTGCTTCACCTTAACCATTTGGGGATGTCCGTTTGTGATTGACGATAGTTGCATGTCTGACCATAAGCTGGAGTAGTGGAGGAGCATCATAGCCATGTAATGAGAGGAATAATTTGGGATTTGAACAATTCACCTCTGAAAACATGGGTATTTCGTTCATCACCCTTAAACAAACCTTATTCAAGGACCTTTTGAGCGGAATTGGCTACTCGACTTGTGGAAAAACCAAGCTCTAACTGAGCCACATCTGCAAATCATGCGTTGCTTATCTTAACATGAGATCACCATGTCGCGCACATATGTTTGTGATGCATGTGCCTGGTGTACCCTAATTCATTAGACTCCGGCTATACTTGAATATTGATTTGAGGGATGTTTTGTCGAATGAACCGATCCCAGCACATTTTTTAAAACATGGCTCTTATTCTATCGGCCTTTAAATACAGCGTCACTAATTTAACGAACTAAACACATAACAATTGGTTGTCAATGTGTGGTGAGGATGAAACACAGACACAAATAGCCACACACGCACGCACACGCACACACAAACATACGCGCGCACACACGCTCACACACGCATACACATATTTATAAGACGGGCCTATTTCAATATCTGTTTATCAAATCCAGGCACATGGATTTGGTCGGTCCGAGGCATGAGAGAAAGATATTTGCCTAAGGTGCCACGCAGTTGCCATTAAGTAAGAAACAATAACACACGCTGTAAATGATGATTTGAGCCGTTATTCTGTTATGTATTCGAGTAGTAAAAATGTGCTCCAAAAGATAAACGTAGGATATTGCAAATACCCGGCAGTGTGAATTAAAATATGTTCCGCAAGACAGAAACAGCATTTTGTGTGTCACACTGGAACTTTTCCCATCGCTGAAATTCAGTTTTCTATATCAGTAAGAGTCGTTTTGTTTTTCTCCTTACTCTGCCTTTGCCAGTGGATACTTGCTACTGACAAATCCTTGTCGACAGAAATACTATTTAGCCATGGCATTGTTATCCCTGGTCGCTCTGTGTTATCTTGCGATATATTTCCGTGCTTTATATATATATATAATTCCAAAATGCGCTTTGCACATTAAGTTTGATGAAGAGAACTGTTGGAAGGCCTCGATTTCGCTTTAAGGAGAATCTGAAGGAATACTGCAAGCGTGTAGATGTCCCCCTTGTTTTCTTTGAAGAGCTTGGCCAACAACTATACAAATAAAGATCAAAGATGTTTTAAAGTTGTTCAAAACTTCAAAATTCAACAATTTATTCATCTTCAGGAAAAGAAAATTGTGGTAAAATACAGGAACGTGACGGTTTTGTATCCTGTTCTCAGTGTAGACAATCTTGCAAATCTTTAGCTGCATTAAAGTCACACCAGTGACACAAACACAAGGAATAGCAATTATACAAATCCTCCAGACCTTCATATGTGGAAATCGACGCGTGAGTCCGCAATATATATATGCGCTCGTGTGCGTGTGTACTCGCGTATCTGTCTATGTATCTATGTATACATATAATTTTTTCTTAAATTGGCTATTAAATGCTATGTTTATGCCGATTAATCTTGGCACTAAACCTTTAACAACATTTACACGTGATACATATATATTGCTCTTTCTTTAAGTGATATTGCTTTCACAAAATATATTTTAATACGCATAACAGACGATATATTACATGTATGAATTTTTGCTGTTGTTATTTTGTATCACTTTTAAATGGCGATGGTAATTCACACACTTGTCATGTACCTAAAAGCACTTACGATAAATGTATATTCATAGAAACACTGAAATAGATATTTAAAACACTCTTTAAATTTAACGTGTGATGAATATACACCACAAACTTAGTAGCGATTCTGATCTTACGATACATAAACATCAAATCACTGCATCAGCGTTTCAACCAACTCTTCCTGTAACTACTACGTCAAAAATTGCTGAATGATTCTAGACTAAAAAAATACGCTCATACACAACCTACCGACATCGAAATCTATTTAACTGAATCAGCCTAAACGTGTTACAAATATACAAACTATGTGAGTGTTTTAGTATTAACTAAGAAGTAACGAACACAGAATACATGAAAAAACATAACTCGTATAGCTAATGAAACGTTGTAGTGTTTACATATGGTTCTCAAGATACATACACTAAATCATTATTCATAAAAAAATATCATTTAGTAAATTTTGGTTGAGTCACGATTACATTGTAGAAGAGATACAAAGGGAGATAACTGGTTTCTTCCACTATCAAACATTTTATTAAATCTGAGAATCTTCAGCCGTAGATCTCCGATATGGTTATTGATACAATCTTACTATGATTAATTTAGAGTAGTGTAATAATCACCATACAGTTGATGCTTCAGCGCAAAACTTTTTTTTTTTACAGTTCTTGCTAACAGTTACACATCTGAAATTAAGATGCTAAAAATAGATAAAGAATTATCAATGCAGGCATGATGTTTTGCTGTGTGTATACATACGGAAAGTGTGTTACAAGCAATTCAACTTCTACTACTAACAGAAGCAATCGAATAAATACACATTCAGGACTTCATATAATGCATACATATAGTATTTAGATAGATGTCTGACAAACATATTATCCAGGTTCTACTAAAAAGTGCGGTACATTCATTTAAGGAATATGCATCTTGCAAGTATTTGCTCTTCGCCAAAGTTCATGTGTGTTGCGCATATTTCTGCGATAATGCTTTCCCCTGAGAAAGACAACTTATAGATGTCTTCATGTTAGAGTTTACACCAATATCTGTATAAGTCTAAGGTACGTTCAAAGGTCATTATGTTCTGTTCAAAGCAATTGACAGAAAAAAAGCAACAAAAAGAATAAAAGAATGTGTAACTTCATCCAGACATTCATATGTGTGTATGTAAGTATACGTGTGTGTGCGTGTGTGTGTGTGTGTGTCTATGTGTGTGTGTGTGGTGTCTGTATTTCCGTGCATGTGCATGTGTGTGTGAGTGCGTGTGTGTGTGTTTGTCTGTGCCTGGGTGTATGCATGTGTGTGTGTGAATCACATGAGAATTTAATGTATACTGTTTATTCTCATCATATGCATTTGGGTATACAAACGGCATAATATCCCAAAAATACAAACATGAATAAATAATGTAATAGATATGGATAAATATGGAAGCATATATATATATATATATAGACGGATATAGATATATATATATATATAGATAGATAGATAGATAGATAGATAGCTATGTATATATATATATATATATATATATAT
>NC_068987.1:34624086-34626489 GCF_001194135.2 Octopus bimaculoides
TGTGTGTGTGTGTGTGTGTGTGTGTGTGTGTGTGTGTGTGTGTGTGTGTGTGTGTGTGGTGTATATATGGTGGGTATTGTTTTTAGCAACAATACCCACAACATGACAGATGCCCTGTAGTTAAATCTGTGTAATAATTGTATTGCTCACCTAAATGGAGCCACTTGAAACGGTGGTACTGCATCACTTCTTGATATCCTGTTGCTTATTTTGACTATAAATATATATGTTTTATTCTCTTTCTTTTACGTGCTTCAGTCATTTAACAGTGACCATGCTGGAGAACCACCTTTTGTCGGTGAAATAGATGGTGCGAGGAAAAAGACACACAACTAAGGAGATATACATAAACGTATATACAACGGGCTTCTTTCAGTTTATTTCTACGAAATCCACTCAGAGGTCTTTGGTTGGCCCGAGGCTATACCAGTAAACACTTGCGCAAATTGCCACAGGGTGTGATTGAACCGGGAAGCATGTGATTTAGACGCAAGATTTTATGACACAGCAACACGTATAATTAATACGTGCTAACATATATATGTGCGGGTGCATACAAGCATATATAGTGGCATGTATATGTATATATGGACATACGGACACAAATATACATGCATGAATTCACATGCATGTATGTCGGTGTGTGTGTTTATGATTGGGTTTAAACATACGAATGTATGTGTATGTGTGTGTGTGTGTGTGTGTGTGTGTGTGTGTGCTCGCGCGCGCGCACGTGCAAATCTGCATCATGCATATACATGGATATGAGTATATGCATTTTCATTACAGATTCCTTCATATTAAATTAATTATGTAATATTTTTCTCTCTATTCTTTCAGTTCTTTAGAAGATTTTCTCACTTTCACTGTTGATTATTTCATGCCTTAGAATTCCTTCCTAGAAATTTTTATATATGGACGCAGCCAATATATTGTTTAGATTAAAAGACATATTAAAATAGATTGAATTTAGTTCCTTTTCAACAGAAATATATTTTTCAACAGTTCTTTTGTTAGTAAAATCCTACAAGATTAATGCGTTGCTATGCTGTTTAATCTCAATATTTTACATACCCTAACGCATAACAATATATAGACAAACTCGCTATGACAGTATATTTACGCACAAGTATATACTCACACGCATTCTTAGACAAAATCCATTTTATATATGTTCTTTTTTTTTTTGTTACTCTAAATTCGCTCGTCGTTTAATTCTTGTAGAAATATCATGTGACCAATTTCACCTTATTCAGTAAGTTTCCATCAAAAACCGCCACCCAACCTATAATACATATAATACATACATACAATCACATGCTATCATGTGCGCACACAAACATTCCTCACTCCTACATAGACATACATACTAAGACATATAACTCTGTATCCGTGTATCTGTATAAGTTGGATGTACGTGCGTGTATGTAGGCATGTATGTATAATATACTCACATTCGCGAATATATGGATGTATATATTGATGTATGTATGCACTTACATACATACACAATATTTATCTTCCTTCTTTTTACTAAATATATAAATAACTAAATACTGTAAAGAAAAAATAAATAAGTACAAATAAAGCAACATTAAAAGAACCGAGGAAATAAAAGCGAATAATAAAACGAAATGAAACCTCAAACATAATCAATGAAAGCATAAAATAGAGAAGAGAGACTAAAAGGAAACGTGGAAGAATGAAAGAAAACTGAGAAAGTAAGAGAAAAAGATGTATGAAGACACAAATCAATGGAAGAAGACAGAAAGAAAAAGAATGAAAAAATTCTCATTGTTAACAACCCTGTTCTTTTCATTAAGATCAATGAGAACCATAAATGCAGAAACCAATTTATTAATTTCTGTCTGCTGTAGACGTTTCCTTTAAGTTCTTTTCTTGTTTTTGTTGTTTTTTTCAATAGAACATGGTGTAAGCATGCGGTTCAGTTTGATCTGTAATATCACTGATTCGAAGAGAACATTTCTGAATGACATTTCTCGCTGCCTTACTTGTGTGGCAACATCTTTGAGTATGATTAGCGCCTGAATGTAAGAGCATATGTAAACTACAGTTTCGAAGAATTCAAAACTTAAAGTGTAATATCTAGTCTGTTTCGTGTGTTATAGTCGTCTCCTTGATCAGACAAACAGATGAACCGAGCTATCCATAACGGGGTACTTCCATCTTCATAGAACTATGAAAAACTACCAGGGGTGTTTGAAAATCTTGAGCCTCAAAAAGGCAAAACATGGTAGAAGACTTCCGATAAAGGTACAAGACTTCAAGGCTCAAAGCTTTTCATACACTCCTCGTACACTATCCAATCTCCCTTTCAGCTAGTAAGTTGTTATTTCAGGAATATTTGGTTACTATAACTTGCAGAGCGACAAAGCTTCAACT
>NC_068987.1:34626499-34630401 GCF_001194135.2 Octopus bimaculoides
ACACTATCCAATCTCCCTTTCAGCTAGTAAGTTGTTATTTCAGAAATATTTGGTTACTATAACTTGCAGAGCGACAAAGCTTCAACTATAAGTTTTAAATGTATTCTTGAATGTGCATGTTAGTGTTTGAATGGCTATTTATCATTTTTCGTAATGCATTGTTCAAAGGGAAAAATTCCCCACGGCTAAAACTTTTGATACATTCCTAGATAGGTGGCAAGAAAGGTGGTGGTTACTCTTAGCCAAGATACGTCACATATTTCATTGCATCGAAGTGGAGCCAGCAAGAGGGGAATGTGTAAGTGTGGATGGGTGGATGTGCGTGCGTGTATGTAGGCATGTATGTATAATATTCTAGCTTGAGAAAGGTTAAACCGGGAACTGAATGAAGTATGGAAGTGAGAATAATAATAGACTTTCAAACGAATTTCTACACAATTCTTGTCTCCAAAAATTTCAGCTCACAAAGCTTTCGGCTGAGATGGTGCTAAAATAAGAGACAATTACTCTCATCTCTGGACAGCACAATCTGATTGAAACTTAAATCTTATACTATCGACGTGAACATTTTTAATTATATTTCCATCAATGAGAAGTGATGTACTTTAGTTTGAATATGTTAAACAATGAAACGATTCTCGAGGATAATTTAACAGACAATATCTGAGAATATTCAGTAACATTAATTTCCATGACTTTACGAATCTCCTCATAAACTTTTAGGCGGTTAGTAGTAACATATGTACCAGTCATACACGTGGTGGTTTCGTGACAACTACATATACCACTTTTCGTGAACGAATATGCTTTTCTGCTGTATATGAAATCATTGTATTCATATTAACATATTTCAGTTAATACCTATTAAATAACCAAGAAGAAATACCCATGAGGGGACGAAAGCTCATATCAAAGTAACTATCACAGTATCGCAGTGAGTAATATTGTTTTCATTAAGTGCACATTATTTACAGGAAAATTTTCTGGCATTTTTCACTCTCCTTGATCTTTCATGTAAAATATATAAATGTACATCACTGTACTACCTGAAGTGGTGTCGTAGTAATCCCTAAATAGATGAGTATTTGTTTAGCAGTTGGATTCAGACACTAACGTGACGAATCATTAGTTGAGCTGAGTGTGTTCGAAACGTACTGCATTTTAGCTAGTACAGATCACAAGATATGCTCAATCTTCGTTTGAAGTCCTATAAATTATAACAGGTAGCTGAACATTCATTCATGGGGAAGCACGAATTTTACATCAAAAGAAGACAACAAATTATTAGTAAGCCACTCAAGTAAGGGAAATATATATTTTGTTGTGCAATCCTAGATCTGTTAGGCGGAAGGAAGGGCTGGTCAAGACTGGAAGGGTTTATCACATATGCGGCCCTCATGCGTCTAAGAGTAGCAGGTCAGTAAAATCACTATCGACTTTCCTAATTAGTCTAATTATAGAAGATAACAAGTATAGTTTTCACAAGCATAAACTGACTGTACGATTCAGTGTACCATGGCAGGTGGCATGAAGTTATGTGCCCAGATGTCATAGATCACATTCACTTTGACAGATCATTTCGTATGTTGGCACCAGTCACAGAGTATTCAGTGAAGACTGCTATTCCATGAATGGTAAGCAGAATGTCATTCACAATATGCCCTTATCACATGCGAAATGCAACTGAGCGAATCCCAAGAATCATAATTTACATGTAGTAAGAGAGATATTCGGGACGAAGTTATTGTCGCAATAAGTATTTTATCCACACCGCAGACTACACACAGCAATGTTAGAACGTGTGTTCTGGTCATTTCCCATCGTGCTTTCATTTGCTTCAGTAACCGGTGCGCCTTGCAGTACAGTATGCCCTCCACATAGGACAGGGCATTATAGCCGCTAGTGATGTCAGACTTGTTACTAAATTGTAATATTGATGAATTAAACATGCCATATCGAATGAATACCATATGATTGCCCATGCCGCAGCCCAGCATCTAATCTGCGAATCTAATATAATCTAATATTTTTAAGGTGTTTGTATGTAGTAGAGGTATAGACTACAAATAGCTGCCAATAGGTTTATAACTATAGAATATCATTTTAAATATATTTTATTATGTGTGTGTGGAGGCGAAATGGCCCAGTGGTTAGGGCAGCGGACTCGCGGTCATAGGATCGCGGTTTCGATTCCCAGACCGGGCGTTCTGAGTGTTTATTGAGCGAAAACACCTGAAGCTCTACGAGGTTCCGGCAGGGGATTGTGGCGAACTCTGCTGTACTCTTTCACCACTACTTTCTCTCGCTCTTACTTCCTGTTTCTGTTGTGCCTGTAATTCAAAGGGGCCAGCCTTGTCACACTGTGTCACGCTGAATATCCCCGAGAACTACGTTAAGGGTACACGTGTCTGTGGAGTGCTCAGCCACTTGCACGTTAATTTCACGAGCAGGCTGTTCCGTTGATCGGATCAACTGGAACCCTCATCGTCGTAAGCGACGGAGTGCCATCTACAACAGTATGATGTAGTCTTAGAGCGATGCATAAATGAAGTGTCACAGCCGTAATGCCTCTAAACAAATTTACATATCTATTTCTTCGGAGTTAAATATCGACATTAAATAAATCAACAACTACAAGAATAACAAGGTTTTATGCTTTATCAACTGTAATTGAATATGGTAGTAAGAAATAGAGAGCTACACTTAATTGTGTAGATTTATCCAATAAAAGTTGTTTCTAATTAATTAGACCTGTTCAGATTGATAACTTAATCGTTAAATGAATTCAAAGATTATTGCAATTAATTAATGTAAATTTATTACTACCCAGTTAGTTCTGAAGATATTTTTTGAAAATATAATTACAAATTAGCAATAGAAATAGCTTTGAAATTTCCATTTATCTCCGCTAGATAATTATTTGAACCTATCGTAACCTGACGGTGTAATATCATAATATTTGCTGTACTAATTAATCTAATGAATAGGTGATAACTTTTCTCTTTTTGCAACGCTAATACAGCAATGGATGAGGGAATACTTAAATCTAGATTATTATATAAGTTGTGTGGATTTACGTTCATCAAAGCGGAAAGTTCAAATCCCCATGAAGTATTGGGTTGTTTCAAATGATTGTACCGTCCCCGAAGGTTTTCAGCATACTGGAAATTTCTATCTATAAATTGATGTGATGTTCATTGAAGAATTTTTCATTTCCAGCTGCATCCTATTTCATACATATAATATTAATGAATACATGTTTAATTGCTAAGACAATATGAACTATCGATAGGTGTCACCGAACCTATCGATCTTATTCAAGTCTCCTATAAAAGACACACCAACATATAATACTAAACCATCTATGCTCCGCACGCTATCAATCCATTGTTCACAGATAACCCTCGCCCTGCATGTCCTTCAATCTTGACCCACCGAAAACAGCTACAGAGAGAAATGTATCAAGCAATGTTCTGTGTGTTCCACCATTTTTCTGTGTGTTCCACCAATTTTCTGTGTGTTCCACCATTTTTATGTGTGTTCCACCAATTTTCTGTGTGTTCCACCATTTTTCTGTGTGTTCCACCATTTTTCTGTTTCAACTAAAATCAATGTCTCATTTCCGACTAAGTATTTCACATATAGATCTCATGACGCTGTTCCCCCAAAACTGCTTACAACGTTTGGCAAAACTTGATCACTCAAATGTGGGTTGCACTACAATTAAACATCCGTGATGCAATTATTCAACTGTGAAATATGAATTCGTGCACTATAGAGACCTCTTGATATCATACTTTTCAGTTTTCAGCCTGTTTTTCTTCTAATTTTGCAGTGCATCTCCAGAAACCTTGCAAAATCCTTTACTTTTCACAATAAACCAGTATTCTGAGTAGAACCCC
>NC_068987.1:34630411-34630635 GCF_001194135.2 Octopus bimaculoides
TTGCAAAATCCTTTACTTTTCACAATAAACCAGTATTCTGAGTAGAACCCCACCACAAAAAAAACCAAACCTCCATCTTATTTGTTTACTTTTCCGCTAGTCCCCCACTGTAAAGACTTCACAAATCACGAAATTTATCGATTTCCATCCCTTCAAGTGCATCATTTTGCAAACACAAGTAAAGTTCGAATGTACATTCTGCATTAAAAGCAACCCTTTTATTT
>NC_068987.1:34630684-34632827 GCF_001194135.2 Octopus bimaculoides
CTATTCTCACCAAAAATTGTAACCTCTTGCTCTCCACCGCGATCTAAGCTTAGTTTTGAAAACATGCTCCACTGTGCCAAATTTTATAGGAAGATTTTCTTTGACCAAGCCAACTACCGATTTATTATACACGCTCCGGTATGAGGTTGTTCCGAAAATAATGGCCGCCCTAAGTGTTGTCTTTCGAAATGCAATTTATCATAGTATTTTAATTATATTTTAGGTGAATTTCGACATACTTAATAGTTGATGTATGCTCTTTAATAATTTTCTGATTATTTCCGACACAAAACATTATTGAAGCATTTTCGTAGTAGTGATGAGAGTTTTGAAGATGAGGATGGTAGAGTACGGCCATGCGGTCTTGTCAATGAACAATTGAAAGCGATTGTTGAACGAAACCCACGTCAAAATGTCTCAGGCACTTGGTGTCGGTATTGCAAAGTCTCACGCATATCTGCAGAAGATTGGTTCAGGTGAATAAGCTCGACAAATGGGTACTGCATGAGCTTAATAAAAATCAAGAATTTCGGTTTTTGAAGTGTCCTTGATGCTGCAAAACACCTGTGACGAAACGTAGATCCTTTATGTTAATCGTAAATGATCAGGTCAATGTCTTGCTTTTAAGGAAACCCCAAACATTTCCCAAAGCCAAAGTTGTATCAACAAAAGATTATGGGGACTGCCTGGTGGTCTGTAATTGGTGTTGTCCATTACAGCTTTCTGGAAACCAATCAGAGCATTACAGCAGAGGTTTAGTACAATGAACTCGCTGAAATGCATGCTCACTTGCAAAAAAATGAGACCTGCATTGGTGCATCGGCGTGGCTCAATTCTGCGCCACGAAAATGCAAAGCCACGTGTTGCAAGAATGACGCTGCAGAAACTCACTGCAGAAACTCACAGACTTGGGATACCAGACCTTACCACATTTTCCAGATTCTCCTGAATTTTCACTCAATGACTACCATTTTTTAAAGCATTTAAACACGTTTCTAAGTGATAAAATTGTCAGGTCCATCCCGGAAGTGAAATCAGCTTTCAAACATTTCTTAACAGCAAAGCCAATATTTTTTTTTTATCAACGAGGCTTAAATAATCTTGTTGATCAATGACAGAGATGCATAGATGTTCACGGCACATACTTTGACTAAGAAAAAAAATTCTATTGTTAATTTTTCCAGATTAAAATTATGTTTCTGAAACCGGCCGTTATTTTCGGAACAACCTAATATCATGAACGCATAGGATCTCCCTCTCATTTCAATGAAATGCCTTTATGGCTTCAAGTAGAATCAAATCCACGGATGTCAACTCACACCGTTAACCAAAGGGAAGCACCCGTGTTCAAGAAATAACATTCATGCGTGCTTTCATCCTTAAACTCAGGATTCTTTTTGAAAATGTTTGGAATGGGAATCTGTAATCAAGTCGTTCAGCCTGTGTTGACGGAGTTATTCCTATGACGACGGAGTGCATTCGCTCATTCTATCGACTCTGCATGCTCATGCCTCCTGCTTTGTCACACAGTGAAATGCTTTCATATATCAATGGCGAAATGAATGACAACATAGAGCTCGAAAGCACTCACCTATTACGGTATTTTACTCTTGTTTCAGTCAAAGAACGATCATCATTCTACATACCAGCTAATTATAAGCAGCACTCAATATCGCACCAGACATTGGAATTCAGTATCAATGGAATTCAGTGTCAAGTAAAGTAAAAGCAGATCATTAAAGAAGCAAGGACAGCATACCAACGACTGACACTTCTTTTATAGACAAATACTATTTTGGTTCCTACCGACTACTCATAGCAGGCCAGCACATGCGTAAAATTCTAACATATGCAGCAGTCTTCCTGCTAAACACGGATATTTTTAACCGTCTCCAGAAAAATAACATGCAGGAAATGCAAACGTACATTAAGCACCAGTTTACAGAGGCACATTCTCCACTCTTGAACTTTCTATCACTGCACTATTAGTACATCTAATCTTTCGAGTCAGTGAGGCTCGTGCCATATGCACTCGTCTTTACCCCTGTAATCAATATGGCGTCGTGGTTAAGAGCGTGAGCTACTAACCCCAACATTTCGAGTTCGATTCCAGGCAAAGACCTGAATAATAATAATAATAATA
>NC_068987.1:34632837-34633896 GCF_001194135.2 Octopus bimaculoides
AATAATAATAACAACAACAACAACAACAACATCAAAAAGTAACTTAGGAGTGAGACCCAGGTTCGAAATTTCCCAAGACACCTGATGAATGCTGGAGAGTATATAAGCTGAAACGTTGTGTTGACAGCAAACAAGATGAGGACAAATATCCGACAAATATAAATAATGTACATAATTCCTAATCTCTTAAATATAGAACTGTAATATGCACGTTTCCAACAAACCAAGTGAACGTGCTAACCTCTTTACCAAATCTATTTGCTTTCTGCAATCCAGCAATGTAACTTTTTGTAAAGCCTTCACGTATTTTGAATTATAAATATTCAAAAACAATTCTCAACAACACCAAATCTCGCGAATTCTATGGGCAGTAATATATCCACAAGCATGCAACCAGAGAGAGAGTGGGGGAAGAGAGAAACACTAAAGACGCACACAAATATAGGCACAGTTTTGGCATGTATGATGAATAAAGAATCCAAAGTCTCATAATGAAGAAAATACGAGGTTAATCTGCAACGATAAATCACATCACTATAATATATTCTAGAAAACAACCTGAATTCTGCTCTAGCCAATGTATGTTACGATGTTAGATTATTGTTTATTATGTGTGGGTGTAAGACGGAAAACACACTAGTCTTTACACTTTGCTTCATATGTAAGTAGTATGTGATGAGAATAATTGACAAAATGAGTCATGTAATCCTCTGATTGTGACAATTAAAAAGATATTAGATATGCTGAAGATAAAACACAAATCTGCATGTCTTTGATTAAATAAACCTAGCCGATAAAAAAAAAAAAACAGTTTTAAAACTGAGTATATAAAATGATAAAATGAATGGTTTATGCATGGCTGTGAGCTTGCTTTCAACCACATAGTTCCGATTTCAGTCCCACTGCTAACTCCTTGGTCAAGTGCCTCTTGTTATAGCCTCGGGCCGACTAAAGCTTCGTGAGTGGATTTCGTTGACGGAAAATGAAAGAAGACTGTAGTGTGTATACATACAGACACATATATATATATGTGTGTGTGTGTGTATTCATATATATATA
>NC_068987.1:34633965-34636611 GCF_001194135.2 Octopus bimaculoides
GTGTGTGTGTGTGTGTGTGTGTGTGTGTGTGTGTGTGTGCGTGTGTGTGTATGTGTGTGTTTATATCACCGTGTATCGCTTGACAACCGGTGTTGGTATGATAACGTCCACATAGCTTAGTGATTCGGCAAAAAATACCGATATAATAAGTACCAGGTTTTATTAAAAAATTCTTGGGTCGATTTGTTCAACAAAACACTTGAAAGCGGTATCACTGAAAGATGATTGGAGCAAAGTGCGATATTATGTAATTATAGAAAGGAATCCCGTACTTTCGTGGCTTAGATGCATATCATGTCTCAACCGTTCTGACGGCAATATATGAACAAAGTACATCAAATTAAGTACTTAGAACGTTCAAAGATTAATGAAAAGTATTTCAGAACATGCGGTTTATTATTCAGACTCATTTTATATTACAGTACATTGATATTTTCTTAACCGTTGTTACAAAAATCTGAAATAGAACTTTCAAAGCTGAATAGCAACTTTGCCATTCAACTTTAAAATAAAACTTGAAGCAGCTGAAACTTTTCGCAATATCAACGAAACGATTTGTCAGAAAATAACCAGTGAGTGGTTAGCTCAAAAATGGTTTAAATGATTTCACAGTGGAGACGTAAACGTTGAAGATCGTGAGCGTAGTGGCGGGCCATCTATCATCGATAACCGCCAACTACAGACTGTCGTTGAGAAAGATCCACGTAAAACCACCCGAGAACTGACAAAAGAACTTCAAGTTAGCCAAACAAACTACCTTCAACCATTTGCATGCGATCAGAAAATCCACACGATTTGAATGCACAGATAGGAAATGTACACGTCACTTCTTCTCCGTAACCAGATCAATCCATTTCTCAACTGTATTGTAACTTGCGATGGAAAGTGAAATCTGTACAATAATAAAATCGTTCTCCGCAG
Source organism: Octopus bimaculoides (assembly GCF_001194135.2). Taxonomy (NCBI): domain Eukaryota; kingdom Metazoa; phylum Mollusca; class Cephalopoda; order Octopoda; family Octopodidae; genus Octopus; species Octopus bimaculoides. Next base: position 34,634,887 of record NC_068987.1, read on the forward strand.
TGGTTGGACCAAAATGAGTCCCGAACTATTAAGAAAAAATGGTTATGGTGACTGTTTGGTTTTCTGCTGGATTCATTAACTATAACTTCTTAAAACCCAGAAAAACCATTACTGCAGAAGCATATTGCCATGACATTGCCAAAAATGAATGACCAATTGCTATTCCTCCGTCCGAGATTGGTCAGCTGAAGGGGGCTAATCATTGTGCATGACAATGCTCGACCACACGTTTCAGTAATGACGTTCCAGAACTTGCGGGATCTTGGTTACGATGTTCTTCCCCAGCCAGCTTAATTTCCAAACCTTTCTCCTACCGACGACAACGTTTTCAAGCACCTTGATGGTTTCCTGCTAGAGAAGGAGTTAAAAAAAATCAAACTTATTTGAAAATGCGTTCAAAGAGTTCATCAGCGCCAAAATTGAAGATTTTTTTGTTACTAGAATAGACAAATGTGTAACTCGTTGGCAAAAATGTGTTGATTGTAATGGTACTTGCTTTGATGAATAAACTTTCTGCATTGTTGATATATATTGTGATGAATTTCATGTTTCAAAACGCTGCTTACTTTTTACTCACCCTGATATATATATATATATATATATATATATACACAGAAAGACGATGACCAAACATGCGGAAAAGAGTAAATACACACAATAGACGTGGACACACACACATTCTCGTCCCAAGGTAGCGACCAAACATCATCGTAATTTTGACTATTTATTGATAATATCGATCAAGTGAACATGAAAGTCGGGCACAGAGGAAAAATTTGAGAAGTACAAAAATCAGAAGAGGTCTTCAGAACAAACGTTAAAATAATTACAATTTATGCGGCTGAAAGGGAAAATACATGACCCGAAATATCAAAATCAGTAAAGAAAACAATGATGATACAGATATTTGTATACATACACGGAATTTCGGCTCTACGATACAATTGCGACATGATATGTACGAAGGTAATGCTAACAAGAAAGAAATTGGTCATTTGGTCAAAAAACAAAACAAAAACAAAAGAACCTATATAAAGGGCTTTATGCATAGGCAAATCATGAGATGAAACCAAATTTGAAATTTTAGGCAAAACAGCTAAAAAAATAACCTGGCAAGAGAACAATCAGTAAAAGACAAGTTAGTTCATTTTAAGCAGGGTATAGTCATGTGGTACACTTTTTGGAAAGGGAAGAAATAATGGGTAATAGTTGGATCAGAAAAGACATAGTGAGAGACAGTGAGTGAGTGAGTGAGTGAGTGAGTGAGTGAGTGAGTGAGTGAGAGAGTAAAGGATGGACCGTACAGAGAAACAAACCGGTGGTGATGGACGAATCCGAAAATAAAACGGATAGAGGTTAAGGAGAAACGGATAAGAGGATAGAATGCGTAGTATGAAAGACGATGAAAGGCAAAAGGACGTATGCATTGAAAATGTACGTCGTGATACGACAGACAAAGGAGGAAATAGAAAGGTGATTAAAGAGAGCAAATAAAGGGCAGAGATAGATAGAAAGATATAAAATAATATAATAAAATTATATTGATAGAAGGGTGTCCAAAATAAGTAAAAGAACACACACATACAGGTAGGATAAGGCCAGAACGAGAAATGGAAAGGACTTGTAGTAGGAACGAGGAAAGAAATGTGTGTATGTGTGTACGTGTGCACATGAAAGAGAGAGAACGATATATATATGTATATATATATATATATATATATATAT
>NC_068987.1:34636949-34637948 GCF_001194135.2 Octopus bimaculoides
AGATACGAACTGACCTTAGAATACTATATTATCTGGAAGAGAAAAAGTGAGTCAATCCCAATCACTCCTAAAAATGTTTCAACACAAATACCGATATTGCTCGTCTTACTAAGGACATCGATATTAAAGCAAGAAGCCAAGAATAAGTTATATGTTCAATTAATAGTTAATTATTAAATAAAGAATTTGCTGGAAGTAGTTTCCTAATTTTGGCAGAAGTGTATCAATTTCAGTGGGTAAGTTGTCAACATTAAAACCAGTGCTAGATTGATATTATTTTATCAACCTCAAAAGGATGGAACGCAAAATCGACCTCAGCGGAAATTGAACTCAGGACGTTATGCATTTTGCCGAAAATGCTAGGATCGCTGCCAGCTCGCCGCCCTAAAACCTTACCAAAACTGAGTTTATATAAATACCGTTCCTTTTACATACATACATACATATAAATGCATGTATGTGTGTATATATATAGAGAGAGAGACATGCAGGCAGTGGGGGAAGAGAGAGAGGTGAGAGAGGGGGAAAGAAAAACGAGGGAAAACAAAGATATGTTTTACAAGACTAAATAATATATTAGAATCATCGTAGCAAACGTATTAAACAATATTATACAAAAGAATATTAATATATACATATACACTAAATTTCATTTGCCATAAGAATGTGGCAGTCCTATACAAGGAGTATATGACTGTTCTTTAGCCCCAGGGAAAATCTTTTCCAGCTGGCTATCGACACAGTTTGTCCGTATAGTATAAGCAAGGGAGGTCATCACTCCCGTCACGAGGTCTAGAGAAGGGGAGCGATGACCTATCTTGCTTATACTGTACGGACACAAACTGTGTGGCGATAGCAAGGTAAAAAAGACTGTTCCTGGGGCTAGACAACAGTAACATCGTTCTTGTATGAGTCACATTCTGCTGGCTATTCTGTACTGTTACTCCATAGCGGTTTCTCTCTCTCTCTCTCTCTCTCTATCTCTCTCTCTCTATCTAT
>NC_068987.1:34637958-34640154 GCF_001194135.2 Octopus bimaculoides
ATTACTAATCATTGCTTTGAATGCACACCGAATTCTGAATGGTGTCAAGTCTTTTAGTCCTTTAGTTAAAAGGTTATGTGTAAGGGAGGTAAGTAGTTCTGGATTTGGTGCAATTAGGGTAGATCTAGATCGCTAAAGTGAATGGTGTATGGCATGTATGGTGGTTAGTGGTATTAAACGTAAGGTTAGTAGTGTTTTGTAATATGTTATGTGTTCATATTTAGTTTTGAAAGATATTTTTGTATGAAAGTTGTTTCTTTATTCATTTTTCGTTGTAGTGTGGTGTTCTTTGCACATAGATAGAATGGAAAAATTAGGAAATTAGGCTTAAGATTCCTCGCACACATTTCTATGTGTCCACTGACCTGTGTCTGTATTGTGGCTGGCGGATTTGTTTTTGTGGAGAGTGGTTTTTCTACAGAGTGATATTCCTGTTTAGCCAATATAGTTATTACTGCACCCTAAGCATTTAATGGCATAGATTAGATTTTCCGAGGCACAGGTGAAATTTGATTTATTCTTAATTATTTCACCTTGTTTAAAGTGGAACTCTGAACCCTCCAAAAGTTGGGGGCAAGTACCACAGTTAGGTCGACCACATTTTTTTTACATTTTGTTCTGTTGTTAATGGATACAGTCTTGCATTGGATAATATTTTTTCAGTGATTTAGATTGCAATTTACTTTTGATAATTTTGTGTGAGTCTAAAATTTTGTTCATTGTTTTATCTCATGTGAGAAAAGGAATATTTTGGATGATAACGTTAAAGGCTTCGTTGTTTCTAGAGTTATGTGTGGTGATATATGGGAGTGTTCTTACGTCTGGTTTAGTAATTCGGTTGACTTCCCTTAATGTTTGTATGTCTATTTCCTTAGCTCGTTTGATTCTATCATTTATTATAGATATTGGGAAATGTATTTTGATTAGTATTGATCTGAGTTCAAGGAGTCTTCGTTCACGAGTATAGGAGTCCGAAACTATGGTACAGATTGTTTTCGCTCGATTATAAGGTATATTAATTTTTATGTCTTTGGGGTGGCATGAGTTGAATAGTAGGTATTGTTTAGAATCTGTGGGTTTATAGAAGATGTCTGTTTCTATGTGGTTATTGACTATTTTATTTAGGATGTCAAAACAAGGGAGTTGTTTACTGCTGTGAATTGTATGTTGCTATTAATATTGTTAAGCATTATTTTGAAATCGAGGAATTTGTCCATGCTGTCTTTCCAAAGTATAAAGCAATCGTCCAAATACCTCTTCCAGTTCTCCTTTTAATAGCAATGAAAGGAGGTGCCATATTTTTGTAATGATGATTGATATATTTGAAGCTGCTCTAGGTAACCCATTACAAGCTTCGCAATCACTGGCGAAGCTCGGGTTCCCATTCCAATTCCACATTTGTTGTGTCGATAGTAAGCTGTATTGAATATGAAATAGTTGTTCAGTAGGATGCATTTGAGTGCTACGATTATGAATCTGTGGTTGATACGCCCAGGTATCTCTTGTGGGTATTTTTCTAGCCAGAATGTGATCGCTTCTAAACCATAATCGTGTGGGATTTTGGTGTAGAAATTCACCACATCGAATGATACTAACAGGGTTCCTTCACTTATTGTGTTCGGAAGGTGGTTTAGCATATCTAAGTAATCCCTGATGAAGCTTTTCACATATTACAGAAACGTTTTGAGTAAGGTGTCGAGGAAGTTGCTCAAACGGTGTGTTTCACAAGCAAGGCCAGCAATAATGGGTCTCAGTTTGAGGTCAGTAGTGGGAGGAACATTAATGCAGAGGCTTGGAATAACTTTGCAAGCTTTATAAATATGTAGATTTTTGTGTATTGTAGGTAATCCATAGAATAGACTAGATCTATATTTAAAATCATATAGTCAATTTCATGTTTAGTGAGGCCCTTTCCATGTATTTGAAGTAAACAGGATAAATTTTTCAGAGTCTTCTGTGAGTTGTATTGTACTATCAATTCGTAGTAAATATTATTTTCCAACATGGAGAGTATTAACTTTTTGTAGTACTTTGTGTCCATCACCAGTACCACTTCCTTTGCCGGCTTCTTTAATGGTCAGGTTTATATCATTTTTTAACTCGATTAGGTCTTTCCATTCATTTACATTAAGGTTGGATTTAATTCGTTGTTTTTGTAGGGTAATAAAAAGGAAAACTGGTAATGTGTTCACAAAA
>NC_068987.1:34641947-34644853 GCF_001194135.2 Octopus bimaculoides
TATATATATATTTATATATATATCTATATATTTATATATTTTCAGGCTAAAAAAGCCGGGGAAATTCAGGCTAAATTCTTTGTAGGTAGCAGAAACTCGAAATTAGTAATTGCTCAACGAGGGGATTCTATCTTGTGTATCTGTTTAAATGTATATACACGGATAACACAATCTATTTATTTATTTCGTTGCATTTAACATTGCAAATGTCCCCAGCCTATATTCACAAAGACCTTCCATTAGCCAGCTTCAATCATTCTTCACACATATGCTTTTCTTGTTGATCTCTCACTCCAAGCTTCCCACTCATTTGTAATGAAATCTGCTACGTTTTAACTTTGGATCCCTTGACGATACTGTGACCTTCATTTAACTAAAGTATATTTGGCCTGATGAGTAACTAGTGGAGTATCCCTCGTAGAGTAATTTACTACTTCAGAGGTTCTACTATCTAGGAACAATATGTAGCCTGGATTTTACATGCTCTATTCACTAAACTATTTTTATTCGCATACCGTAGTTGCTAACCGTGGACTGTAAAATAACATTTTTTATATCCATGTGCTTACTCCTTAGTCGCCTTGGACGGAGGAGACAATCTTATATACAAATATGTGAGTGTATGCGCGCGCGCGTGTATGTATAGTATGTATAAGTAAGACTCAAGAATATGCCCACGGGCATATGGCGTAGTGGTTAAGAGCACGGGCTACTAATCTGAAGACTCCGAGTTCGATTCCAAGCAGTGACATTAATAATAATAAGAATAATAATAATAATAATAATAATAACAACATCGAAAAATACCTTATGAATAAGAACCCAGGTTCGAAATTTCCCCGAGACACCTGAAGAAGGCTGGAGGTTATATCAGCCGAAACGTTGCGTTGAAAACAAACAAGATAAGGACAAATACCCGTCAAATGTAAATAACGTAGATAATGAGTCTTTTTTAGCCCAAACAAACTTCGGCATGGGAAAAAGTTACACCCTTCTATGCCAATAAACTAGTACTGTTCCTGAAAGTTGTTTTTTATAACTTCTACAGACTGGTCGACGTTTACTAACTTCCAACACCTAGATACTTGGGTCTTACATTTACACATTATACACTCGCACACACACTCACACACACATACACACACACACACACACATGCACACATACACACTCACGTAGATTTATATATATATATATATATATATATATGATTGTCTCCTACGTGCAAGACGTATGCCCATAGATACAAAACAAGGTGGATATAGTCGTATTCGGAAACCTAAGGTAGAGTAATATACTACTAATTAAGTCGTTACTAAGAGGTACTCATAACCGTTTGTAGACTTTTACGATGGTATAATATTACATTATCACAACTGCCTGAGGAACGTTCGCATAAAACTCAGAGTTGCAGTGTTAAGATGTTATTCAGCTTTAAAAATTGTATATGCATGTAAGTAACTACATACAGTATTCACGCTCCGTAGCACCTTGCATTCACATATATTCAACGTTAAAGGCTTCGTTGTTTCTAGGGTTATGTGTGGAGATGTATGGGAATATTTTTAAGTCTGGCTTAGTATATCGGTTGACTCTCCTTAATGATTGTATGTCTATTTCCTTAGCTCGTTTGATTCCATCATTTATTAAAGATATTGGGAAATGTGTTTTGATTAGTATTGATCTGAGTTCAAGGAGCCTTCGTTCATGAGTATAGGAGTCCGAAACTATGGTACAGATTGTTTTCGCTAGATTCTAAGGTATATTAACTTTTATGTGTTAGGGGTAGCATGAGTTGAATAGTAGGTATTGTTTAGAATCTGTTGGTTTATAGAAGATGTCTGTTTCTATATGATTATTGACTATTTTAATTAGGATGTCAAGAAAAGGGAGTTGCTTTCTGCTGTGCTCAATGGTAAATTGTATGTTACTCTTAATAATGTTAAGCATTATTTTGAAATCGAGGAATTTGTCCATGCTGTCTTTCCAAAGTATAAAGCAATCGTCCAAATACATCTTTCAGTTCTCCTTTTACTAGCAATGTTTTTGTAATGATGATTGATATATTTGGAGCTCTAGGTAACCCATTACAAGCTTCGCAATCACTGGCGCAGCTCGGGTTCCCATTGCAATTCCACATAGTAAGCTGTATTGAATATGAAAGAGCTGGTCAGTAGGATGGATTTGAGTGCTACGATTATGAATCTGTGGTTGATGCGCCCTGGATTCTCTTGTGGGTATTTTTCTAGCCAGAAGGTGATCGCTTCTATACCATAATCGTGTGGGATATTGGTGTACAAATTCACCACATCGAATGATACTAACAGGGTTCCTTCACTTATTGCCTTCGGGAGGTGCTTTAGCATATCTACGTCATCCCTGATGAAGCTTTGCACATATTCTAGAAACGGCTTGAGAAAGATGTCGTGGAAGTTGCTCAAACGGTGGGTTTCATAAGCAGGGCCAGCAATGATGTGTCTCAGTTTGAGGTGTGTAGGGGGAGGACAATTAATGCAGAGGCTTAGAGAAACATTTGCAAGCTTTACAAGTATGTGGATTTTTGTGTACTGTAGGTAATCCATAGAATAGACAAGATCTATATTTAAAATCAGATAGTCAATTTCATGTTTAGTGAGGCCCTTTCCATGTATTTGAAGTAAAGAGGATACATTTTTAAGAGTCTTCTGTGAGTTGTATTGTACTATCAATTCGTAGTAAATATTATTTTCCAACATGGAGAGTATTAACGTTTTGTAGTACTTTGTGTCCATCACCAGTACCACTTCCTTTGTCGGCTTCTTTAATGGTCAGGTTTATATCATTTTTTAACTCGATTAGGTCTTTCCATTCATTTACATTAAGGTTGGATTTAATTCGTTGTTTTTGTAGGGTAATAAAAAGGAAAA
>NC_068987.1:34645575-34646168 GCF_001194135.2 Octopus bimaculoides
CCATAGTGTTATCCTTAATTTCATTTGGGTGCGATCTGCAAGGGGTTGGAGTAAACTTTAAACCTCTTGCTAGAATTTTAGTTTGTGTAGCACTTAAAATGTTCTTTGATAAGTTGATTATTTTCGGTTTTTGTTGTACATATTGTTCCATTTCACATTTCTGTTTCTCTGATTTAAGTCTAAAAAATGGTTGTAGTAGGTGGATTGTTGTGGAAAGTATGTATTGTGTTTGGTTTGCTGAGGGGAAATGGGTGTAAAGTGTGTCTGTGGGAATATGGTGGTTGTGGAGTGGCTGTGAAGCAGGCTAGATTATGGTATTGACGGTTGTTATATTGTCTATGTTTGATGTGGTTAGGGTTAAAATTATTTTTAATATTGTAATGTGGGTGGAGGGCGAAGTTATGTTGTCTAGTTAGGTTGTGTCTAGTTGAATGCTTGAAGTAACCATGTTGCGGGTTAAGTCTCAGAGGTAAATTCTTCCACTTATTGTGAGATGATGGAGGTGGATTGGTAGGTATCGGTTCCCAAAAGTTTAGATTAGTCTGCAGGTTTCAATGGAACGTTTGATTTGTATGTAGGATGACATGAGGATT
>NC_068987.1:34646626-34647701 GCF_001194135.2 Octopus bimaculoides
TGTGTGTGTGTGTATTGGAGCAGCCCTTTAATTTTTTTGAATCTGTTTAAATGTATATACACGGATAACACAACATATTTATTTATTTCGCACATTTGACATAGGAAATGTCCCCAGCCTATATTCAGAAAGACCTTCCATTAGCCAGCTTCAATCATTCTTCACACATATGCTTTTGTTGTTGTTCTCTCATTCCAAGCTTTCAACTCATTTTTGATTAAATCTGCTGCGTGTTAACTTTGGATCCCTTGACAATAATGTAACCTTCATTTAACTAAAGTATATTCGGCCTGATGAGTAGCTAATGGAGTATCACTCGTAGAGTAATCTACTACTTCAGAGGTTCTACTAGCTAGGAACCATATTGAGCCCGGATTTTACATGCTCTATTCACTAAATTATTTTTATTCGCATACATAGTAACCGTAGTTGCTAACCGTGGACTGTAAAATATCATTTTTTTGTATCGATGTGCTTACTCCTTAGTCGCCTTGGACGGAGGAGAAAATCATATATATAAATACGTGAGTGTGTGTGCGTGTGTGTGTGTGCGTGTGTGTGTGTGTGTGTGTGTATAATGTGTAAAATTAAGACCCAAGAATATGCCCACAGGCATATGGCGTATTGGTTAAGAGCACGGGCTACTAACATCAAGATTCCGAGTTCGATTCCAAGCAGTGACATGAACAATAATAATAATAATAATAATAATAATAACATCGAAAAATACCTTATGAACAAGAATCCAGGTTCGAAATTTCCCCGAAGCACCTGAAGGAGGCTGGAGGGTATATCAGCCGAAACGTTGTGTTAAAAACAAACAAGATAAGGACAAATATCCGTCGAATGTAAATAATGTAGATATTGAATCTATTTTAGCCCTATCAAACTTCGCTTCGTTATAGGAAAAATTTACACCCTTCTATGCCAATAAACTAGTATTGTTCCTGAAAGTTGTTTTTTATAACTTCCAAAGAAATTTACTAACTTCCAAAACCTAGATTCTTGGGTCTTACTCTTACACATTATACACTCGCATACACTCACGTAGATTTATATACATATACATATATAT
>NC_068987.1:34647711-34650531 GCF_001194135.2 Octopus bimaculoides
ATATATATGATTGTCTCCTACGTGCAAGACGACCAAGAAGTGAGCCCATAGATACAAAACAAGGTGGAAAAAGTAGTATTCGGAAACCTAAAGTAGAGTAACATACTACTAATTAAACTGTTACTAAGAGGTTCTAATAACCGTTTGTAGACTCTTACGATGATATAATATTGCAATATTAGTCTGAGGAACGTTCGCATAAAACTCTGAGTTACAGTGTTAAGATGCTTTTCAACTTAAAAAATTGTATATGCATGTATACATGTATGCATGTAAGTAACTACATACATTAATCACGCTCCGTAGCACATTGCATTCATATATATTCAAGGCAATTCCTCCCGACACATGACAATTATTTGATGGAAAAGTAAAATGGTGCCGTCTTGGGATTTGAACTCGCAAAGTAAACGAAGGTCAATAAACTATGCAGTCTAAAGAGTCTGTTTTACATCAATTTATTGACGTTTGAAAATAGTGAGAGAAATGTTATCACCTATTCATTAGACTAATTAGTACAGCAAATATTGCGATATTATTACACCATCAGGTTAAATGAGGGTCAAATAATTATTTAACGGAGTTAAATTGAAATTTCAAAGCTATTTCTAAAGTTAATTTCTAATTATATAAAAAAAAATCTTCAAAACACAAATTTCGTAATTATAAATTTGCATTAATTAATTCATTTCAACATTCTTCGATGTGTTTCAACATTTAAATTACCAATCTAAACAGGTCTAATTAATCAGAAACAATTTTTATTGGATAAAGCTACATAATTAACACTAACTTCTCATTTCTTGCTTGCTGTTTCAATTTAGACATTTCTACAATGCATAAAACGTTCGTTCACTTTGGTTTTTGTTTTGTTTAGCTGTGAAAGTTTACGGAACAATTAAATATTTAGTCATAGGCATCACAGGTGTGATCAGCATAGATACCCTGTACGCAATACTGTATCCATGACTATTTTATCAAATATGTCATGTCTTAGTTTAAGATGAAATAGCATAATTTCAAAGAAAATTTATTAGTATTCCTAGCAGAGCTGAGACTAGATACACCGGATGCGATGCTTCTGGTTACAGATAACGTACTGGAGCGCTGCCTCGAATATTGTATGTCATAAATATGTTGCTACTTTTGCTACCATATTTGCATTTCAAGAAAACTAGTACATTAATGTTTAATAAATGAGACATTTTACTGTACACATCTGGTACATATTTGATACTTTCTCTATCTTGCTTTTTGAATTTAAGTATGTGTTCAATGATCTGTACAGTTAACACCGCACGTGGGCATATGTATATTTCAATGACTTATTTTTGATTGAAATGTGGAGCCGTGTGGCTTAGTGGTTACGATGTTGGACTCACGATCGTAAGATTGCGGTTTCGACTCCTGGACCGCACAACACGTTGTGCTCTTGAGCAAAACACTTCATTTCACTCAGTTGACAAAGATGAGTAATCCTGCGACGGTCCGGTGTTCCGTCCAGGTGGGGAATTTATACGCATGGAAACCAGAAAACCGCCCCTAATGACACGAGAAGGTAACTATATTTTCCTGAATGAAATACAATACGAAGTTAAAGAAACGCCACTGGAACGGCAATGTTATTGATTTCCACATTATTTCTATAAGATGGTAGGATTTGTTCCAAACTAGATTTCATTGACAATGTCCTACTTAAATCATACCATCCTGTTCCTGTCCAGGAGAAGCATTTCTTAAACTATTTTTATACACCATTTCCACTATCCATAGCTGGACAATGTAGACTCCAGTCTCCCGGCTACGTCTCTCAGCTGAAAGCTTGTCACAATGACCTAGTCACTTTCGCAGGTAGGTACCCCGCTTATTTCCCTAATACTGTTAAAATACCTCTTAATACCAGAGGAGTTATAGTATTTCCTTCTGTAACTCCTCCTGTCCTTCATTCAGTTGTATGAAGTTAGAGACTTTGGTTACTGGCTTACTTGCTGACCCGTCAAAAAAAAAAAAACCCTAAAAAAGCACAATCTCCTGCAAATGATACGGCCCATAATTCCCTTTTCTTATCAAGAAGTCCTCATCTCTCCACACATGTAGCTTAAGCTTGAACATCACGCTAATAAATCTCCGTTGACAGCTCCAAATTTTAGATCCCAATGCTGCCGTTGATTACTTTCGTGAAACACATATACACACACTGTTGAGAGAGCATTTTAGAAAAATGCCTTTTAGTATAAAGAAATAATTTTGGAATAGCAGTTACTAATATACTACAAGACTCACACAATACAAACATATGAAAATTTCGTTCATGTTTGGTCAGTATATTTGCTAGTGCGCACATTAACATTCTAGACCGCATTCACAGGAATTCCACTTAATTTCCTAATAGTCTTTACGGACAGATTTCAATCTCTGTCTTGTTAGCATTCACTCTGTTAGAGTTATAATGCTCTCGGATGTGGCTAATTTCGCACCATGATCACTCAAGAAGTCCCTATTCATTACTTTGCGCAACCATGTTCTTTCCAACACGTAATTCACCTCACTGTTCGTTTGATTCTTGCATCTTTTGATAGTTTAGGCGGTGCATAGCAGTATTAATTTTACCCGTGCCAGAAAATTATTTAGTAAATAATTAACACAAGACATATTAAGTCGCTTCCTTAGAAAGAAACATTAAAACTTTAACTGACATTATTTTGCAATACTTACTCGAACAATTTTAGACGTGAACGTGTAAAAACAAAGAAGTGTGTTTTCTGAAGCGAGTTTAGGAATATCAATGCTCTCTCCCACATCTATCTCCCCACCGCTCTC
>NC_068987.1:34650541-34653225 GCF_001194135.2 Octopus bimaculoides
CTCTCTCTCTCTCCCTTTTCCTCTCTATCTTCCACCCTCCGTTTTCTTTCTCTCTCTTTTTCTTTCTTTCTTTCTTTCTTTCTTTCTTTCTTTCTTTCTTTCTTTCTTTCTTACTCTCATTCCTTCTCTTCTTTCGTCCGTTTATTCCATTCTCTCTATCTTTCTATCTCCCTCCCACTGTGTTCTCTCTCTCTTTCTCTCTATTTCACACACTCACACATGATCCCATACATATATGTACACTAGCATTCGAACAGGTGCGTATGAATGAATATATTTGTATGTAAGTGTACGTGTCTTTGTACACATGATTTTGTGTGCGCGTTTGTGTGTACAGATTACACAGATATATTGAAATGTATTATTTATTACATCGAATAATGTAATTAATCATCGGGAAATGAGTCGAAACATGGTGTCATGCTATCCAACATCCCATCTTTAATGATTATTATTAAGTTATAAAATATTTGTTGTATTGTGCATATATAATTCCTTTACGGTTGTACAGCAATCAATGCTATTGTGTAAGGGGTATAGGTTGTTGAATTATGTAATCTTTATTCATTGTTATTGACAGTAGTTCTGTATCATTACATACATTTCCATAAGTTCCCTAGTTTCTGCCCTCATATATCATCGATACTATAATTATATATTACCCATAAAGATAACCATATATACTTTAATGGCAATTATATAATTATTATGATCTTCCTGGAAATTAGGAGCAATAGATATAATGCGTTTCCTACTTGTGAGACACAGCTACACACGTTAGTAGAAGCCCTATTCGAGGACATAAACCGCATGTATTGAAGAGAGATTTAATATGTCCCCGAGATACAGATGAAAGACAAGCGTCGTTCATTGCAATCTCACATCTGTAAATAAATAAACTGCAAGACATTCTGGTGTGACACTCTAAGGATAATCACGTGGTGGGTATTATATTTATTAGTGTTAGATGATCATGACATCCACCTCGTTAGAAAGCCAATGACTGTAATATTGTTGTCATCGTGCTTTTAGGTCCTGTTCCCTAATGATTGGAAAACGTAACTCCAAAAGCGTACCAGCAATGCAAATTCGAGATTTTTCTATATATATCGAAGTATACGTATTCGTCCCTCTTTTTATGGACACTTGAGCATTCCTTTTTTATTAATGTAATTATGATAGCAACCTGCAAAACCCACAGCCGTCTTCTATTTCAACAAACTAGGCTGGGTTTCTATTCGTTAATTGATCTTTTAAACAGATTTACCCTTCGCAAGCTCTGTTCTAAAACCACGTAGCAGATACTAGAATATGTTTACACTTTCGGGCCATACCATGCATTTCCACTGTCATTCTACGTACGCATTGAATGATATAATCACCAAAGCCATCCAAATATTATCCTCAATATTGTTTTCGAAGTTCTCGGTAAGAATTCCATTAAGGGATGAATCTAGCCTTAAATTTTCTGTTATGCACACCACGCAACCAATTTTCTGCTAGACAGAGAAAAATAGATGCCTATCCTTGCCAATGAAGCTGGCTGACCGATTTTGCGGATGAATTCGACTGATAGCCAGATGCATTATATACGTGTTAACAGCCATTCAAAAAATCGCTGTCCCTCAGAAACTGATTGCAAAAACATTTCATCATTCTTCGACAAGCCAGGTTGACAGCACGTCCGTTACCGTAAAATGTATATCCGACCGAAAATGTTCCCCACTGTTAATAGTAAGTTAATAAATTCTTGAGTCATATCAAAGAACATCGACCAAACGTCCTTTGGAATACATAGCCTTCTTTCATTTTGCCTGAGAAAGTCGACCGTTTTCTCTACACTCTTCGATAGTTCTATACAAGGAGGTAAGTTCGAATTTCCGTCAGTCACATTGACAGTTAGAAGAATGTTTTGAATGCTTCGTAACATTCAACACAGCAGTGCCTGAATCATGATACTCGATTTTGGACAGCAGTCCTGACAATTAGACAAGATTTGATAAAACATGACTAGCAACCGGTAAACATGTCATTACCCCACCCAGAAATAAATTCATCTTCCTTTCACACAAAGTGTAATAAAATTTATTCAGTGCAAATATTCCATATGTTTCCCTACAACTGATTCTATTTTGCCCAAACGAATTAAATTCCAGTAATCAAAACTGTTTATCGGGTAAAATCTTGTCAGATGAGTATAAAATACGTATCGTTAGGTTATTACATGTAATTATTGCAAAACATCTCAACAGACTGAATCTCATCTAATTACTTAGACTGGTATAAACCTTTGCCAGTGGGTAGGTCATATAATGGTAATAATTGGTAAATAAATGTTTGATTGTTAGTTATGGCAAATATAGAATCATATGAGTAAAAGAAGAAATAAGTGATCAGTTGTATAATTTGTTAAAGAAATTCATTAAACTAAGATGAAAAATAGATAAATTACAATATAATCGTAGTCAGAAGGGACAGCAGTCTTATGATAGATGCAACGAGCACACAGATACACACATTTACATGTATACAAATACACACACACACACATATATATATATATGTTCATACGTACAGGCACACATACATATATATAAACATATATATATATAAATATATGTGTGTATATATATATGTGTGTATACATATATATATATATATATATATATATATATATATATATA
>NC_068987.1:34654900-34656404 GCF_001194135.2 Octopus bimaculoides
GGTATGTAGAAGACCCAAAGTGTGATAGATAACGCTATGTAAGTGCTGTGAGAGACCGTAGTTAAATTCTTGGTTCGATAGTGATACGAGTGAGGAGTTTAACGTGGGTCTTGTATTTGCATGTATATATCATTAGGCAAAAAGAGATAACAAAGCCAAGTCTGTGAGGAGTTTTCATGACATTTATAAGGATAGAGATATAAATATATTCTTACATCCCTTCTGGGATATTATGGATACCCCTTCATCAGAAACTATGTGATATGGTTAAATGGTGGTAAATTTTCGAGTTAGAAAAAAGGAATCATTGTGGAATAGGATGGAACTAAGAGAACGAGAGTAGAAATAACATATAAAACACTGCAGTTGCAGCTCTATTATTCGAGTAAAGTGTTGAATAGAACTAGTAAATAAGTTTCCTCTACATGGTATGTCAGTTCCAATAATAGTTCTTGTTTAGTCATTTCTAAGTATGGATTCTGTGGATTCTGTGTTGCTCATTCGAAGGGTCTTTGTGGTGTGAATGAAAATTTGAGAATGTATTGGTGGTATCTGTGCATAGAATGGTGGTGAGAGATGTGTATGATTAGAATGGCGAGACAGGTTAAAATGAAGACAAGAAGAAAGATGAGAGAAAGAAGAGAAAAAGAAGAGAAGGACAAACAATAATTATAAAAAGAGACAGAAAAGAAGTGACAGAAAAAATGAAAAATGTGATAAAACAAAAGAAAATGAAGAAAGGGTGAAAGAAGTGAGAGAAGGAATGTTAGTCGCTGGTCAAGATGATGTGCGGGGAGGATAAGACAAGAGTGGGAGATGGGTGGATATGAAGAAACCATTATTGGTTAATTGAAACAATAACTTATAAATACCAACTAATTTAAATAGATAAAATTGTTGTATTGAAGATGTAATTGTTTGTATATTTTGTTGCAGTTATACGTATGAGAAGACTTAGTTACTTAATGCATACATTTATATACGCACATATTTTATTGTTGTATGTTGGGATGACAAACGACTATCTTGGATATGAAAGTGTTTCAGTTGATATGTGTTTGAGATGTACTGAAGTGAATTTTGATGGTTGTCGTTTGCACTTAATTGATTGTATCGTCCATTAAAGTGTTCTTGCTTTTTTAATTGTAATTGATGTATGATTGAATAGTGAACGCTCACGCTCATAACACAGACATTGGAATACGTTTTTACAGTTCAGCCACCCTTTCACACAGAATACCGCCTTTTTTTCTAAAACCAAGAACCTGAAGTGACTTTATGTATAACGGAAATGTGATTATGTATATCAGAAACGTTATATATATAAGTCGAAAAAATGTGTTGGCCTTTTACGGTTGTCAAATGAATATCACTATATTTAATCTTGCTTTATAATTGAATTGCACCAATATTTATTTGGTATCCAACTGAAGTACCAGTGAATTGGATGTTTAACACACCAATTTCCAGGATTTCTTTTCCTCAGTTTGTACTTTATATATAT
>NC_068987.1:34657329-34657993 GCF_001194135.2 Octopus bimaculoides
TATCTATACCCATTTTTTGTGTACATGTGTTTTGCGTGTGTATATGTGTATGCATATTTTTGCATACATGCATATTTTGTTATTTATATGTATATATGTTTTTGCCTATAGGTGTATATCTTGAATGTGCGTGCGTGCATGTGAGTGTATACTTGTATGTATGTACATGTGTATATACCTGTGTATTGCATATATAATAAAACTGCGGTCCATTCTGACTATGATTATTTTGTAATTTATCCTATTTTTCATATTAGTTCAATCAATTTCTTAAACAAATTACAAAAGTGATCACTAATTTGTTCTTCCATTCATATGATGGTATTTTTGCTCTAACTCACTCTGTAATATTTATTTAGCAGTTATTACTATTATATGACCTATTACCCCCTGGCCAAGGTTTATACGAATGTTGGTAATTAAATGAGATTCAGTCTGTTTTGGAAGAATTACATGTAATAACATAGCGATATGTCTTTTATACTCCCCTGACGAGATTTTGCCCAATAAAATGTTTTAATTACTAGAATTTAATTCTTTTGGGCAAAATCGAAATTGCTATCAGTGAACATGTTGAAACTTTGCTGCTAATAAATCATATTAACTCTACTTGTCCATTTTCTGGATCTTAATTTGTACACACACACACACACACACATACACA
>NC_068987.1:34658095-34661510 GCF_001194135.2 Octopus bimaculoides
ATATATGTATGTATTTATATATATATATATACATAGGGGAGGGAGAGGCGGAAAGAGAAAGAGGGGGAGAGAGAGTGAATGGTAGATAGATAGATAGATAGATAGATAGATAGATAGATACAGAAACAAAGTTCGATCCTCCGGGTAGTAAAGTAGAGATGTGGAGTCGTTACCCATTTGTTCTATTCTTTTTATGATCTGTCCTGTAAAATGTGTGAATGGAATCGAATTGTAGGGAGCATCAATGCAGCAGATTTTTCGTTATTAATTTTCTAAATTCTTTTATGCATTCAAACATGTTCACACAGTATTTCTCTCAAATTCAATTATTTGGTACGTTCCTTGCCATACCCTTTAGACGGCATCACTTGTTCGGATACAAGTCATGATCTCAAAGCAACAGCTTATAGAAGATGAATAATAACATGATTGTATCTTGACTTCTGTATTTTTTTACAGTCTGAGCTAAAATGTACAAGTTTAGTTATATGCATATACGTATCATGAATATACGTGTAGACATGGGGTTGATGGTAATGTACCATGTATCTGCATATATTTTAGGAAGTTTGGCAGAAATTTATTCTTTTCCATTTTTCATGGTGAAAATTAAGAGTTCCGTACTTTTTTCGTTTTCTTAACGTCTGATACAAATTGAGAGCAGGTTCCACCACAGTGCTACCACAGAATATGCACTCAATTCGAAGACAGCAAATAATACAAAGCATTCAAAAGAGCTGCCGATTTTACGAAATTCACCACTTATTGGTATATTTACAATGAGTGTATGTGCGGTTGGGAAAACATTCACGCGATAGTATTCCTGCAAGTATCTGCTTCGCTGTGTAAACACCTATAGAAATTAACCTAATGTATTTCTTGTTTGCCAGACAGAGAGAAAATATTTATATATGCCTTTCTCTGAACCAATGTGTTAAGCATTTACGTAGTTGGTAGAAAGAAATCCATTCATAGAAAGACGATTCTTTCAGGTCATTGTAATTATTTCTTCTAGTTAGTTTTAGAGTTTTATGAAGGCCGTCTCGGTTTCCCAATTACGAAATGTAACAATGTAGGGAATCAATACAGCGTTAATACATTTGCTTTTTTTTATTTCAAAATTTATTTGTTATGTTGTTTGCGTCTGTTCACGATATATTATTTACTTTCCTATATTTTCACAAATTACACTGCGTACGAAATATAGAGCTATATACTTGAGACAATAATGTACTTTATTTTTTCTCTTGATACAAATTTCAGAATAACAGAATTAGTTGTAGATCTCAATAAAATTAGTTTGCACTCCAACGAAACATGCTAATTATAATTCAAAGCACCAGTTCAGTTATATATACATATATACACACGCATGCGCACTTATACATACATATATACATACATACATACATACATACATACATACATACGCACACACACACACACACACATGTATATATATATATATATATATATATATATATATATATATATATGAACATTATGGTGGGCAATGGAGTCAACCAGACCCGAATGTTATAGGTAATACCGAGTAAGTGCTGTATACCGACTAGTTTTTCCCCAGATGTGGTTACAACGTGAATGGTGAATTTAACATAGGACGTGTATTAGCGTGTGTATATATAAAAGGAATGAGATAAAGAGACCAATGGTATAAACAAATTTATATTTCATGTAGAATGTCTTACAGCTGTTTCAGGGAAAATTCAATGTATCCCTTCATCGGACACGGCAATAGTAGAAGTTAAGGATTATTAAATCTGTTTGAGGAGATTTGCAGTAAGAAATGAGAGCTATGCGAAGAAGAAAAAACAAGGAAAATAAAGTACTTGGAGTATAGTTCCATTCCAAAGGTAAATATCCCTGTATAGAATCCGTGTGAATATTTTCCAGTCATAATTATAGCTGTATTAGTAGCTATACATCATTTCGTATCCAGTTTACTCTGTGTGCTGTTTACTTAAAAGATAGACCGAAGTGAGTGGAAGATATATATGGGATTGTGAGATCAGGCCATAAGACAGGAAGGAAGGAGGAGGAAATAGTTAAGGGAGAAATGAAGGTAGTGGTGCAAGCTGTCGGCTATAAATAGATGAATAGAGGAATATATGTAAGAGATTGTGATGTCAGATATACGGACAAGAGAGAACGAAGAAAAGAAGAGAGGGGTGGAAGTATAGGGTTGTAAAGAAATGGACAGGTGGAGAAAGGGAGTGTGAAGAGATAAAGTGAAGTAGGAAATGGAGGCAGTTATAGTATATAGTAGTGTTCAGTGTCAGGATAGAAAGGAACCTGTAGGGGTTGATGGTGTTGGTGGGGTTCGAAAAATAGTAATAAAAAGAAAAAAATGTATAATAAGAAAGAAAGGTAGTAGTGTTAATAATCTATAAATAGAGCTGAATGTATTTGAAGAATGATAGGAATATATATATTTATACATATAATTACAAGCGTGAATCAAGTTAGTTTGAGTTACCTATGGGGAGTGTGGGAGTACGTTGTGTGGTCATTTATGCATTTGTGTTTGTGATAGAATTTGAATGTATGGAATGAGCGGTGATTGCAGGTGCTAAATGCTTCGTTATACCTATTAAGTAGTGTAGGAGAATTGTATTTTAAAATATGGAACGCCTCCTTCAAGCAAAGTTTGCAATTAGAGCGCTGGCCTTGGTATGGAATTCCTGAGTCCAAAGTGGACCATGTTAAAGTATATTGGGTACTTGCGTTTTTGAAGTTGGCTAGTGTTGTAGATTTGCTGTGCTTGTCATATCTAAAAGAGTGAAGGTGAGCTGCATAATGTTCCTTGACATTTTTAGTTCAACCTATGTATGTAGCTGTAGAGTTATGTAGCAGATTGACGACAGTGCATTTGTATATTACGATGTATCTTACGCAATGTGTTGTAGCAGGCAGATTGTCCCGGAGCGACACTTAAAAGTAGATGAAGCTTGGGGGTTGTGTTCCGTGGTGGATGAGGTGATATTGTCGGAGGATATGTTATATGAGGATGCAGAGGAATCTAAATTAATGTAATCGTTACTGTTATAGTTATAGTTATTATTATCGCTATTGTTATTATTAAAAATATAGTAGTATTATTGGGGGGTATATTGTGTCTACATTAATAAGAATTTACAAAGTTTGGTGTAAAAACAGCTACAGTTTTTATACACGTGCATATAGTAAAAATACGTCATGAGAAATAATGTAAGCCGACCATGAAGAAGCAATCAAGTAAAACTGGGAGCATAAATCATGGCTTCCTCAAAAGCAAAACAGAATTAGAACAAAAGTTTTCACACATATACGCAAACACATACACACATGTATGTAAAAGGGGGTGCCCAAAAGTAACCGGAACCGTTCACTGTGGGCAAGACAGTTGTATTTCAGG
>NC_068987.1:34661520-34662112 GCF_001194135.2 Octopus bimaculoides
AAAGGGCACTTATCGCCTGAAGACCAACCTCGTTCAGTACGACCTTTTACTTCCGAACCAATAGAAACATGAAAATTCCTAAACTGAATTTGGAAGACCGTCACCAAAAAATCTACGAACTTGTTGATATAACTGGTATGCCCTTGAGTTCCTACCTTGAGTTTGATCGAGGAATTTCGAATTAAAAGAGTTGCAACAAAATGTGTGCATCGCTTGCTCACGGAAGATCAAAAGCAGTTACGAATGAATGCGTGTTGTGAACTGAAAGAACAGTTGGAAGATGATTCGTATCTATCTTGGAAGGTTATCACTGGTGACGAAAGCTGAGCTAGGGAATTTTCAGATGTGGAAGTGGTCAAGAAAAAACGACGGAGGCGTTAAAATGTATCATTTCGGAAGAGTTTCACCACTGCTTCGAATAATGGAAAACGAGCATGGGCCGATGTATTGCTTCATATGGCGGACACTTTGAAGGCGATAAAAGTGTAAACCTGTACAATTAAGTGGATAAAATAATATTGCTAAATTCCGGTTTCTTTTGGGTACTCCTTCGTATATGTGTATATGTGTGTGTATATATATATATATATAT
>NC_068987.1:34662122-34669698 GCF_001194135.2 Octopus bimaculoides
GATAGATAGATAGATAGATAGATAGACAGACAGACAGACAGACAGATAGATAGATAGACAGAACAGACAGACATACATGCATGCAGGCATGCAGACAGACATACATGCAGGCAGGCAGACAGACAGACAGACAAACATACAGACAGACAGATAGATAGATAGATAGATAGATAGATAAATGACGGTAGAGATATGCAAGCAAATGATTACTCGCACAATTTTATATGTATTTAGAATTATGCTTAGATAATGCATATGCAGATATCTAGACAGATGTGTGTGTTGAGCGGGATATCTATGTGTAAATTCATACATGCATGACTGGCATTATAAACTCGAGATTTTATATTAAATACCTCATTTGATGTTTCATTATTTCACGCAATCTTACGTCTTGTGCATTGCTACTCTTACGTGCACTATTCACACTATTCACAGAATCCTTAAATTCTGTTTTAAAGTTTTACAAGCATAAATGTTGTTGCCACCAATTCTGTATTATATTGTTTTACATGATCCCTGTAATCTTGAGAATGAAGATCGATATTCATTCCTAAATTTGCATTCTCTGTTATCGACATGAATTTGAAGAACCTCATTCTCTTTTTATGGCCGAACTGAGATCATAATATTTCTTTGTGATTTACCGTCCAATTTGTAATTGTGCTATTATTAGTAATCTGGTCTAAATATGCTACCAAATTTTTGCTTAACATCATAAGCTAATAAAATGTATCTTTCAGGAAAGAGTCATTATTCTTGATTAGCGTCTGGTAATATGAAACTGTTATAACTAGTTAACGATAAACTCTCGAAAACAAAGTTCGTATGATCGTGATTCATTAAATACGATGAAGACTAGATACTGTAGCGATATATGTGTGTTGAATTTAGTTAAGATAAAACCAAAGTAGATAATCTGCTGGCAGGTTTCAAAAACAATCGCCGAGCAATGGCAGAACGTTTTGATTGTCTTTAATAAGTGAGCCGTATCTATGTTATTTGATTTGTCGATCCATTACGTTATGCACATTGCATGTGGCCTTTAAATTTGTCTTGAAGAAACAAAAGTTATAGAATTTTAGGATATAAAATATTTGGAAATTTGGAATGATGCATAGGTTTCTAGTATTTTAGATATGTTTCCTACATATCCAAGTGTCATTGTCATCAATTACTGAAATTTGATGCAGTAACGAAATATCTACAAAAAATTCTGTTCGGTCATTTAGTTTTAATAACTGGCTTTTTTTTCTGGAGGTGGTCTGTTGGTGTGTTTAACTATGTAGTGCATTTTATTTCGCTATTGATAAATTCTAGGATTCCGGTCGATATTATAGGCCATATAGGTATTGTGTGAACATTAATCTGAATACTTACTTTTATTGGGGAAAATGTAGTATCAAAGAAATGTAGTACCTATGGCTGACGTTCAAGACTATTATGGTGGTATAGTAGCTATTCTGCAGATGATTTTTATCTACATGTATGGTGTTAATGGCATTGACTGGGTGGAGTAATTCTCAACAATGAAAACTTTTACCATCCGCATTGCCTACATGTACTTCCAAACATATCACTCCAAATAGTATGAAATCTATTTTAGATAGAGTAATTATATATAAACCGAAAGGGTTTGTAATTGTTTGGATTTCAAGTAATCTTATTCTCCCGAAAAAAAATCATTTTGTCTCAATCTTTCCAGATAAAATTGGATTTTTGTTCTATATGTATATGGTGTGTTTATGTGCACACACAAAACGACACATACACACACACACACACACACACACACACATACACACACACACACACACACTCACACACACACACATATGCACACATGTTCCTTCTCCCTTCGTCTCCCTTTGGCTAAACACACCCTGGCACATACACGCATATGTATGTGAGTGTGCACGTGTGTAAGCGTATGTACGTGCGCGTGCGTGCGTGTATGAGCGTAGCTAGCTAACTAATAAAATAAATAGATATCTAAAGCCACCATAGATATGTTCGTTTCTCTCTTGATGGTTATCTATGCGATATATTTGATATCATACAATGTGCTTGGTGGAGTTATTTTTTTCTTTCAATTAGAAATCCTTGTTTCTGTCCTCTTACAAACAATTGCAATGAGCTTCATTTTACATACGTATGTTTTTAGACATATCTCCATAGCTGGTTGCTTTGTGTTTTTCGTTACTTTACTTGTAATGTAAATACTGTTTCTCCTTAACTAGCTGTTTATGCAATATTTCATCTATAGTGTAGGATATTAGTATATTTCTTTTTAACGTTATGTTTTTCCTAACGGTTTTTAGTACGATAGCAATTATTTCCGTTATCTTACTGTATATTTGTTGTACATTTGTAATCTCATTTTTTTAATGATGCCAGCATTTATTCAGTTTAATAAATTTCTTTTTTCTATTTTCTTTAGTAATAGTATTGGCTTCATGTATTCTGTTTTTCCTCACTAATAAGTGCATTTCAAGGTGTAGGAATGATTCTTCATGTAGAAGCCAACAACGCTATAGCTAAATATCTTGAATTTATAGACAACAGAGACAATGAGGAAGGAATGAAAGTCCAAAACATATTTCGCCGCTCTTTAGTTAGAGCTTTGTGACAACTGCAGCTGCTGCACACATTAATTGGTTTATCCCAGCAATAACTGTTTCCAAAATGTTCGTATGTATTTTAAGAGGTTTTCTCAAAGATTTGATTAAAGATGTCTTCTTAATGATACCTTTTCCATACAAAAACTAATTACACTAGTTACCTCTGTGTGCGCACTTTATTTAAACAGACTTACAGTTTCAATTGTTTTTCTTATTATTTAGTACGTTAAGAACGTGTATATTCGGATGGATTTTCTATATGTATAGTGACGGATTCAAAATGTCGCAATTTCCCATCATTCCCAGCAACGATGCGCTTTCTATATGCAAGTGCTGCCGTCTAAGAAACTCCAAATAGGAATAATCATCTGTTGATAAATGTAAATATTCAGGTTGCTTTAAATTTATTCATATATATTAATAACTATTAGATCATACTCGGTATAATACTCCAATTTATCATTTTCATTTTTACTTTGAATACGATGGGCATTAAACGACAATTATTCTTATAGTCTATGCTTCTGAGTACCAGAATGTTCAACTATCGGTCGGTTCTATTCTCTCGGTTATTGTTGAGAAGTGGTAGTGGTGGTGGTGGTGGTGGTTGTGTTCAATGTTTTCTTTCGGAGAGTATAACTGTGTGTAATTTCATTCGAAGACACATCACATTTATTGCATTACCAAATGAAATTTTCGTTCGGGTCTTGTGAATAAACAATATTAGAATTATCTGAGAACTTACTATTGATAGCTTGTAGTGGGCAAGAAAAAAAGGAAAGTGATATTTTGTTTTTATGGACATTTTCGTATATATTAATATGAGGGACATTTTAAAATTCAAAATAACGTTCAAAAGTAAATGCGTGAAACCAAAAATATTGCAAAATCAAGCACTTAATAAAAAAAAATCTGAGGAGTTAAAAAAAGGAAAAAAGAGTATGGTATGTCATATGAGGGAGCAATTAATAAATGTATTGCAAGCAGTAGTAATAAATGTATTGCAACATCGTCAGTAATAGCAACAGAAGGGAAGACGCCAGACCCAATTCGCTTAAATAGTAGATGTGTTAAAGCTAGACTTCCTAACACAAAAAAACACAAGCAAGCGTTTTTCACTTGACATGTTACCTCTCAAACATATATATGGGTGAATGTCGTAAAACTAAATAATGTTCCTTAGTTTCCTATCTAAACCAAGAAAGAGTAGAGAAAATAACGTTCGTGCATTAGAAAAGATGGAATTGGACAGAATTTAAATTCTCGAAAAGAAATTATATACAAAATAACAAAAAATAATAGAGAAAAGTAGAAAAGGAAATATGGCTCTACCGTTTGCACATTCAACATGTATACTCTGCTAAAATATACACTGGTATTCCTGGACAATGTCTGTACATTTATGTCCTACAGATTAGTGGAAAAGAACACAAGAATGCCGACAAAATAGATGTAATTCGGTGACTAGTTGTCACTTTTGTACTGTGGTAAATGTGCATGGATAAAACATATATAACAATAAGTGATCTGTGGTTAAGGCGGGTCAAAAAGATTTATTGACGCCTAAGGACGCAAAACCATACCGGAAAACTTCACAACAGAAAACGCAGAGATAAAGGGAATGAGATTCATGGTACAAGACAAAAGAACTCGTTGCTGGATTTATCAGAGAAACAGCTAGCTCAGTGCCTCTTTCTGTAAACAGCTATGAAATCTTACCATGAATATAAGAAATGAAAATACCGAAGACTACTTGAGACAGCTAAACATATAACAGCTGCAGGTTTGCAGAAGTCCATCAATCAAAACTACGGGAATGTCAGCAGAAATGACTTTAAGCTCAGAATTCTACAAATGCAAGCAAACAACTCATCCTCTAAAAGTATTTACAAGTAAGAGCTGCACAGCACTATCGTTTATTCAGGAGAAAAACATTATTCTTTTCAACAAAATATAAAATTGTCCAAGAAAATGCAAAAGGGAAAACAATGAAAATTCAATGAACATAAAACAACAAAATGGCGAAATGTATCAACATCAGAAAAACAAAACTGGGATCACCTTCTCAAAAATATGAAAAGATGAGGAAGAGAACAAACAAAGTATATACAAATCTTTCGAAAACTGTCTGAAGGCTAACAGATAATATCGCTTATGTGTGGGGTGATGGTTATTCCATTGAAATAATTATACAAATGATGTTCGATTTTGAATAAATGCAGCATGCATTAGATAGATTGTTTGTAAAAGAAATAAGACACTACAACTCACTTAAACAATTCTGATTGCAATTGAATGTGTAGATATTTCTCAACTTCATACAGCTCAAAAATATCAACCTGTGCCTTTTCTATATCGAACACAACAATACTAACATTGGCAGGCAGATAAAAACTAGAAATAACCAGCGATTTTTCATCTTTATTTCTTTGAATTATATCTGTCATAAATTATTGTTTACGAGAAAGTAATATTTTTATGATTTATTTCCGCACATTTTTTTTTTAATGTTTTGCATAACGTCTTTCATTTCTTCCTTTGTCTTTGTACACCTTACCTATTACAACTCACAGTTATTTTTGAAAACCCTGGATTGACCGCACTCCGTATGTTTCGGTACCGCTTGGAACGCCTGTGGTTAGGAAAAAATGATTATTACTTATATCTAAAAAATTAAAATATCATCATCATCATCATCTTTACGTTTCTTTGCCATTTAAGTGTGAACATACTCTACCAGAACATTTTTTCAGATAATATTATATACAGTAATTCCTCGACTATCGCTGGTGTTACGTTGGAAAACTGGCCGCGATAGGGGAAGATCTGCGAAGTAGAAACAGAACTGTACCGTATGTTTTCTTTTTATCGTTTTTGTAATTTGTATATATTTATTTTATTATAAATGCCAAACACCACCACAGAGGAATTGACGTAAGCTTAAATAATAAACCGCGATAGGTGAACCGCGGTAAATCGCCATTTGGCGAGGGATTACTGTATATATATATATATATATATATACATATACTTGAATATATAAAGGGAAGCAAATCTTTACAAATTTTACTACCAGTGGCCTAGCATGTATCAAAATTCAATAGATAAAATATTCAATATAAAATACAAGAAAAAGTACCTATAACAGGCAATTTCTACACGCTAGAAGACAGTAAAAAACGACCGAAAACCACAAAGAATTAGAACATAAAAGTTCTTATTTTTACTTTCCCTTTGAAATGTTTTAATTTTTTTTCTGGTTTTCGGTCGTTTTGACTATCTTCTGGTATGTAGAAATTGCCTGTTATAGGTAATTTCTCTTGTATTTTATATTGTGTGTATATATATATATATAGAAGTTCGTGTTTGATATGCATGTATATAATTCTTTATTAGTCTTTGTTTCAGTTAGAAGAAACGTCTTACGCTCAATTATATGTCCTCATGATCGACATTTTGTTGAACGGACGAACACAGAGACAATCGTTCGATTCTTCTTTTTGTAAACCTCTTCACATTTGTACATTTGTGGCAATGTACAATTACTGGGGCTAATATTCTGTCTATATTCCCCATTCATAATATTTCAGTCATCGAATTGACTTGCGTTGTTATTTGCACAAATCACCGAAGTAATCTACAATACCTATATTTCTGCATGTAGCGCTCCAACATAACTAATTTTCCTTAATTACTGCACAGACCTCATATAGATTTCTTATATCACGATTTCTGCAGCTGGAATCATCATTCACTTGCATATTTTGTAATAAATGTAATCAACGGCCCGGTTAAAATTTCTGATTATTGACAGTAGCAACTAGTATGTCGCAACCGCAACAAATACGATCAATGGATTTCTTAAAATATCTCTGTGTATGGTGGATTCATTTATATTGTATATTCGTGGAATATGCAATCTGATGATACGAATCATACACTATAGGTTTTGAACCTCTAATTCTCCCTTGTTTCTTCGATGCAGGTGTGTTCCTGATCTGTATGTATTTCTGATCTAATCTATATCATAGTTTATTTATTCGTTAACTGTTGAGAGTCTGGAGGAGTTTCAGTGAATATATATTGTTAATTCGCTTGGGTTCTCTCTAATACAACTATTTAATTATTTAGTATAAGATGTATCTATTATATATGCAGTGCACGTGTGCAGATTTGTAATTGTTTACGCTTTCCTAAGAAATCTCTACGTGGATTAATTATTTCTGATAATTGTTGCTGTTTCATTGAATATTGATTTTAAAAATGTAGTTGCACTGGTGGTTGTTGGTAAGTAAATTATCCATCAGTAAATGACATATGTTTCTTTCTCTTTTTTATCTTTTATCTTTCATTTGTACTAGTTATTAGGCTGCGGCCAAGCTGGAGCACGGGATTAGCAAATTTTAGTCGAACCACTCGACTGTGGTACTTAGTTTTTTTCATCCAGTTACTTATTCTATCGGTGCGTGCATGTGAAATCTTCCATAAAGTATGTTAATCATGCTGTTTACTTCTGCATTATCTGTTGCGAGATCTGCAAGACAAAAAATAAAAAAACAAAAACTTCAGAGCGAAAGTCACTACATTTCCGGTTTATTTTATGTATTTTGCAATAATGTCTGCCACATACTTTGGCATTGAACATTGTATTTGCCTTCCATTATGACATGCTAAATGTTGCAATCTCTATAATTACTGGAGTTACTCTATACCACTACAGCAATTCAAAGACACGTTAATGGAGCAGTACTTCATCACAATTTCTTATTCCGCCCGCAAAATATGAAAGTTCTCTTATTACATGAAGGCCTATAATTTTGCTTATCAAAAGCTACACTTATGTTTAACCTAATATTTTAGTTTTAGCATAGTTCAAACAAAGACGAAAGCTATATGCATAAGCTTATATACACATACATGTTAACGTGAAGGAGCGTAATTAAAGTGTATATGCA
>NC_068987.1:34669708-34672948 GCF_001194135.2 Octopus bimaculoides
CACGGACACATACACGCAACATATATATATATATATATATATACGTACACACTCACTCTCGCGCGTACATACACATTAATTAATGCATAATACAACACCCCCGCCTCCTTCCACACGCACGTTCTCAATTGCACTCATTTACCGTCTCACACATTTATACTCACACACACACACACACACACACACACACAAATATACATACACACACACACACATGTACACGCACTTACATACACGTTAACATTCACATACAGTTATTCACAATCGCACACACACACACACACACACACACACACACTCACAGAGACATAAAACCACACACTAGCTTAAGTATACACTAGCTCTCTCTCACTCTCTGTCTTTCTCTCTCTCCCTTTTCCCTCCCTCTTTCTCCCTCTATCTCTCTCTCACATACACACACACACACACACACACACACACACACACATATAATATGATTAATTTTTAGCTGGTGCAAACTAAATCTCTGTCGTGTCAGGCTGCGAAATGTTACATTTGACATTAAACAACGATTTCTGAATTTATCTTATACATCATGTTTTCAACTGTGTGTGAGGTTATAGAAAATAGAGCTTCTACAGACTAATTAAAATATGCTAGTGTACATTTAAATAGTGTCTAACAGTTTAGGAACTTATCTGATGACTGTTAGTTGCCTCAGAGCATTACATCAGTTTAGATTTGTTGATTGAGTATTGATTTATTTTATTCAAATTAATTTTGATGTACAAATAGGATATTTAAACTAGTTGTCATGAGTTCTACGTGATACTTATTGTAACTCTATACTCTTTTATGTCTTCTCTGTTAGAAAATGATGTAACTTGAGATAATCCGACCTTCCGAGAAGAGAAATGTACGAGCTGCGAGAAAAATTCCAAAGCTTGGCGTTCTGAGGAAGAAAAGACCAAGCATAGAAATCTTATTTCATTACATGGAGCTTGAAGTTAATTGTGGGACCCTGCGTAGTGTTAAATGAGACTATTCACCTCAGAACAGAATAGGATAGTGCACTGTCCTAACATCCTGTCTACATTAAAAGAAATGGTAAAATAACGAGGAAGAAAGTTCAATGCATTAAGTATACGCATGTATACTTGATAGCATAAGCAAGTGAATAAATAGATCTCACTCTATTTCGATGATGTCATTTTTGTAACTAACGTGTTCGATATGTTACAGCTATTAGCTATCGTAAGTTAATGCTAAAATATGATGTATATGTGTGTGTGTGTGTGTGTGTGTGTTTGTGTGTAACCACATGTGGAACATTGGCGATTTTTTTTTCTGTCTTCCTTTTGTCCAGGAATTTCCTCCGTCTCCTGTTCCTGACGACGAGCTTCACTCGAAACGTAAATCCAACTTACTTTCGTTTTTCGAGCGTCTGTTAATATTTTGCATGTACTTACGTCATGGTGTTGTTGTTGTTTTTTGCTGTCCTTGTTTTTCGTTTTTCTTAATTTTGGTGCGGGGTTGGATTATATATATATTTATACAGGCTGTCCCCAAAAGTTACTATACTCTTTCTTGTTTTCTATTTCGTTTCAGGTATCATTCGGAGAGACGTGAGGTCATCAGCACGTGACACCTTAGACTTTGCAGTTGTTGTAAGTGTATCGTTCCCTTACCCATAACACATCATACCACCGGCTTCGTAGAGTCTCGTTCATGTTCGTGAATTTCTGCTGGTTTTGATTTTCCCGAAATTCGACAATTACGTCGGTTTATCCGACCAGAGACATGAAAGATAGACTCATCGCTGAACCATAGGTTTTCCAAGTCGTTTTGGTAATGGTGGAGGAGCGATACACACATATCCGCACGAGCATCGTAATCATCTGCTTGAAACCTTCGAACAACCTGAAGTCGGTGCAGTTAGAGCTTTATCACACTCCAAGCATCTACTGCATCAAACTTTTGTTTATGCTAAATTCCAGTGCAGTCCTCCTGATTGACCTCTCTGGCTTTCGTGAGCGCCTGCTTCAGGAGTTCGTTTTTTTTCATTTTTTTTTTCATTAGTGATGACTGTAGCAGGCCTTCCGCTGCGCCGTTGTCAAGAACAGGTCTTCTTTTGAGAAACTTGCTACGAATAACATACATTGTGCTACGCGTTGGAGCAAAGGTGACTGAAATACTTCTTGCTAGGCGGCAATTTTTCAACAATGCTCTAATGTCATTTAGCGGGGCATGGGCACGATAATGATACAATTACAAAAACTGCAAAGTCTAAGGTGTCAAATGGCGATGGCCGCACATCTATCCTATTGATACCTGAAACGAAATAGAAAAAAGAAAGTTTATAGTGACAACCAGAGAAAATGGCATGAAAAAACAACAAAGCGAGGGAGTTGTACATACAAACTATTAATGAGACGCTAGGAGAAGGAAACAACGAGTGGCTGTTTTATGTTTGGAGCATAGCTCTTCTTCGGAAAGAGGATACATAGTAAAGTGGAAAAGTAAATGAAGAAGGAGGAAAAAACGCATTCAGTCCTTGTGTTGAACCATTTTTGAAACGACCGCTAGTAGATGGGCAAATGATTACATGTGCTTGTTTGTGTGAGTGATCTGTGTGTCTCATAATGTGGTAGTGAGAGATCAGCAGCTACGGTGACAGATGTATGTATGCGTGGTTGTGGCAGTATGTGTGTGGTTTTGAATGTATGCGTATATAGGATGATCAGTAGTGATTCGAGGTATTTTGAAGGTATTTGAGAGGTAGTCTGACGTGTGTGTGAATGGGTGGATGCGGTTGTCTGTGAGTGTGTGCATATGTGTGTATGTGTGTGTGGTGTATGGGTGGTGTGTGTAGAGGCAAGTGCGCGTTCGTATGTGTGCGTGTGCATGTATGTAGGTGTATATATGTGTGTATGTATGTATGTATGTATGTATGTATATGTATGTCTATATCCGTTAGCATACACGCACATTTATAGGTGGGTGTTTAAGGAGGAAACGCTAAACAATGATTGCCATGAATGGACGTGAAATAAGCAATGACAGAAAAATGATATAAACATCTTGCTTAATGCGAACCCGGAACAATTCCTTATCTCCTATATTGTTTCGGTACGACGTATCAAACTTGAAACATTAACATCTGTATTGTAATGTTACATAATGCATTCACTATTATATGGTTTCAATTTGAATTATTTTCACTATGTTTATACACACACACAAACATATATATATATATATATATATATATGTATATAT
>NC_068987.1:34674903-34676605 GCF_001194135.2 Octopus bimaculoides
TATATGAGGTTATAATATATACATATATATTGTAACGACAGTCCGACCAAAGCACTGTCAATGGATTTCGTACATGGAAAGTAAAAGAAGACTGTCGTATATATGTGAATGTGTGTGTGTGTGTGTGTGTGTGTGTGTGTGTGTGTGTGTGTGTGTGTGTGTGTTTGTAGCCCCACTATTGCTTCAAAACTGTTGTTTGCTTTGTTTATGTTACCATAACTTAGCGGTTCGGCAAATGTCACTGATGGTATAAGTACTAAGCTTGTAGCTGCTGCTGATAGTGAAGATGATGATAACAGGTTGGATTCTATGATCATGAAAACGAAGACATTTGGTGAAGTTTTCTGCAGGGTAATATTTGTAAGTGATGTTCTGAGGTTCGTTATCATTGTGCTAGCAATTATAGTGATACTCAAGATTACTACTCTCATTATAATTTTACAAATGCACATTCTGCTGGCGTTGCTAAAGTTATTGATATAGTTTATGTTTATGATAACAAATATAACGATGGTAACCATGAAAACAATAACAATACCAAAGCAATGATTATCATTAAGAAATTGAACGGTTATGATTAACTCATGAGCTGCTCAGATTGTACAAGCTTATCGTAAAATACTTTCCAGACATGGTCATTTTATATACTTCTGTAACTAACAGGACACCGACCAGTGCTTCCAACCTGTATTAAAACGGTGATGTAGTTTTATGAAGATGCCATGTATATGAAGATGCCGCTGATGTTTGTACTGCTTTCAATAACTGTTCGAGGCTACGTTGTTCATGTATTTGATGATAATAATTGCGATGATTGATTATTATCCTCATCATCAGCAGCAGTAGAACCAGAATCACCACCATCACCACGAGCAGCAGCAGCTGTAACACACCGATGTTGTTTGCGTTGATTATTGAATATCCATGAATCCTTGTACAGTTACTGTTGCCTAAACATAATGTTTACGTAAATCAGATATTCTTTTCTGCCACCTTGTTCTGAATCTGTTATTTCGTACATGGATATATCAGAATGGCTTAAGGGGTCATGTTTCATTGATACACGTTACAGCAAAATATATCTACAACTGTTTAAGTAACCGCACGTGTAAACCAGATACAAACCACTTTCATGTGTATTGGTTGTGGAAGGAAACAAAGGATCAGTTGGTGAAGATTCAAATCTTGGTCACGTTTTCGTGTACAACTAACAACCTTACACTGCGGTTTAGTGTAAATATATCATATGAGAAATGTAGTGATATGTTCAGTAAATGAGCGTAGTAAATTATTTTACATTCTGTTTCAACCGTTCCATCTCTAATACTGTTGGCTGATTGGTTTTGTAATGCATTTGTTTCAAATCAAGCAGTTTACAACTGAACATGAATGTTGTTGGTAAGTCTATACAGCTATGGGTGTCATAGTAGCAAAATTAACGTTTAGCATATTGTTTACTATCAGTCCATTGCAGCATTCATAACGCGTATAAACTTCCATTTTGCACTTCAAGCCATATCTTTCTGAAGAATTTATGCAGCAAGAATTATTGAATTATTAGAAATCCATATTTGCTTCTTCGGTTTATATGATTATTTATTGCTATTGTGTACACTATGTACAGTCACGATACAGAAAACTTTTTGAAAGAAAGAAGATATTTAAGAAATGAAAATGCGCTCACCTGTCTTGTATCTTTAGC
>NC_068987.1:34677047-34682850 GCF_001194135.2 Octopus bimaculoides
ATATATATATAGTGTAATTTAATATGCACCACATCGTTAACAGCAGCACAAACAATGATACAAGTATAAGATGCGTGAAATACGGAGCAGGCATTTGAGAAAAGAGTACGAGTTATATCTAGAGTATATAAAAATAAATATATACATCTCTTTTACCTCTTTTATTTGTTTCAATGATTAGACCGCGGCCATGCTGGAGTACCGCCTTGGCGAATTTTAGTCGAACTAATCGAAACCATTGCTTGTTTTCTTTTAAAGCCTGGTACTTTCGTTATCGGTGCTTAAGTCGAACTGTTAAGGTACTAGGACATAAACACGTCAACAATAGTTGTCAAGCGTTGGTGGGGTACAAGGACAGACACAAATACACTCACCTACATACATACATACATACATCCACACACATGTACATATATATATATATATATATATATATATTTATATGCATACATATATGTATATATGAATATTATTATATATATATATATATATATATATATATACGATGGCTTTACTTTAGTTTCCGTGTACCAAATCCATTTACAAGTATTTGATCGCACAGAGGCGATAGTAAAGACTACAGCCGACGGTGCCGTGCAGTAGGACTAAACACGGAACCAAGTGGTTGGGAAGCAATCTCTTTACCACGCAGCAAATGAATACTTGTAAAATTGTAATCGGAATTACGTTAGTTATGAGATCATCACATAGAATTAGTATTACAAGGTGAATACTTCATGTGAGTCCCTATAAGAACAGTTGGAATTTAAATTTAGAGAATTAGCGTCGCAAAATTTGACTTCCTATAAAGGTGTATAGGTATGGGAACAACAATTGAAAGCAATAACAGTTTATTAGATAGAAATGGCATTAGTGACAGGAAATGTACTGTAAATTTATTCATAAGTGCATACGTAAAAGTTTAAGGAAGATTAATAAATGATATGTTTAGACATGCAATCTGATGTAGAAAGGTCGAAGTGACACAGATTTTGTTTCCCCATTTCTACAAATATATACACCAATACATACACACATACGCAGCATGTGCACGCATAATATAATATAATCGATAGACTAGATGTTTTTTTTATATATATTTTCCTCGAATACTGGAAATGCCTTTAAGGAATGAAAAAAAACAAAATGCCGGAAAAGATAACAACTTCTGGCAATGGCTGGCATGTTATGTAATACGAAACTGAAGTAGCGTTTTTATTATACTTTGTAAAATCATTACGAAAGCTAACCGAATTATACTATCTACAATAAATTCTGTATAGATATTAGTCTTTTTACTTTCTTGCATTCATACATAAAAATTCTTATACGGATTCATGCTACAAAAAAATAAAATTCTAAAATGTCCATCATGTACTTTCATTGACGACCTTAATCTATATCGGAGTACAATTCAAGAATTGGTAATGTCATTCTGGTCCATCACAGGAATGATGTGAACCGTAATGTTTGCGAGTAAAGCTGAAATGATAAAGAATAGTTCAGCAAACTTCGGGAAATATGGATTTGGGAGCGTGCTACATTCATTAAAACTACAACGCACGGTATTTTCATTTTAACGTTGCTAGTAACAGCATTTGGGATACAAAGCTGGATATTTGAAACAATATTCAAATTTGGTTATGTATACATATGTAACTGCTTAGTACGAGCAACTGGGATATAATGCTGAACATTTGGAAAAAGTGCGAGGCCTATACAGCAGAGTTCTAAGTGTCCTCGTGTCGAAATGCATCACACTAGTCGATACTCATATGGTATCTAAAGTAAAATGCCGTCGACAGCACAACCATGCATGAGAAAAGAACCTGAAATCATGATTAGCAAAATTATTAAATAGATTTCAACGTTTATCTGCGTGTAAATATGTGAGTATGTTTTACCTCTTCAATCCTATATATATGTTGAAGTTTATTGACTCTTTTCTGCGCCTACTAATGGATTGCGGAAGCTGATTGTTATCAAACACAGACAGATCAACTACTAAATTCGCTGAGCAATGTGAAATAGACACGCCTGAATAAGCACAGAACTTTTTGAAACATTTATCTACCATTTTATCTCTCAGTAATTCTAAGTGCTATGAAATAGGTCAGCCCATTCAATCTAAACTTGGTTCCTCACTAATGTCTACCTAAATTATTTCATCATCATCATCATCATCATCATCATCATCATCATCATCATCATCTTCATCATCGCCATCATCATCATCATCATCATCATCATCATCGTCATGATCATCAGCATCATCATGATTATCATCATCAACTTTGTCATCACCATCATCATCCTCATCAGCATCATCGTTGTTGTTATTGCTATTGATTTGTCTATCCTTGCTGCAGTTATTATTACTATTGGCATACATATTATTTTAATATTATCAATAGTAATGTTATTGCTATATTTTATTTGTCTGACACAAACATACATCATTAGCTACAAAGACAAGTTTTCGTAAGTGTCAGTGTGTGTGTGTGTGTGTGTGTGTGTGTGTGTGTGCGTGTGTGTGTGCGTGTGTGCGTGTGTGTGCTTGTACGCCTATATATATATATATATATATATATATATATACACAAAGATATATTAATTCACTTTATTATGTGAGTGTACATAGTGAAGATAAGTGCAACAAATTTTAATTCAAATCTGTGAAGTCAAGGCGCTATTTAGGTTAAATTTATTTTATCAGATACATGTATTCCCTATTTGTCTTCTATATTTAGATCGGCATAAGAACTTCGTAAAAATCAATAGTGTAAGATCTTTAGATCTTTCTGTCTTCGTCCATTATGTGTATTTTATACATATTTCCTTCGAACAGACGTTAAATAATCTCTCCACGTATCTGAAAATATATGTAGTCATAAAGACCTGGAAGTAGAATAAACCCTAATGCGATGCTTGAAATCACGACCAGATAAGAATTTCGGGAATGATAAATCAACATGCATTTAAGTGCATAACCGACAACGCAGGATGTAAAGGGCAAGTATGCAACAACAAAGGAAATATTATAAGTTATCCTTCACTAATCCAATGGGTATTTTCAACGAAATATAATTTCCAAAACAAAAATATACTCACATCACACACATCTGTAATATGTACGTCTTTAAAACATGGTACGAAAGATGCTACTGCTATTATTATTATTATTATTATTATTATTATTATTATTATTATTATTATTATTATTATCATTATTATTATTGAGTACTCTTATGTTATCACGCGCTTTCAGTGCAAAATCGAGCGAAGCTTTGTGTGCCTTGGGTATGTGCTGTGGTTTGTTGTGATGCTCTTATTGTTCCTGTATTGAAAGTGTTTTACATAGGATTAGTGCGGGGCCTAGTAGTTCTATTTTCTCTATGTTATATATACTTCTAAACCCTGGTGTTTTTGTTATGTTTTTTACATTTTTTATCATCCTTGACGCGCCTACTTATGATAGGAATTATTTCTGTTCTCAGACTCCACATTCGAATTGCCCCTATTTCCAGGCCTTTGTATTCTGATAGCTTCTCCATTTCTGTTAGAGACACGTTGCTATCTGTTGGTATTGATACAGCGCTTAAAAAGCAATTTTTTTCCTGATAATCTCTGGAAATTATAACCGGCCTATTGGCGTTGATTTCTCTATCTTTGTGTATTGGCATATCCTATATTATGGTTCTTATCTCATGTTGTGTGTGCTTTTCTGGCGTGTGCCTATACCATCTATTTTCTGTTGTTATTCCATAGTGTAGGCATATCTTCGAGTGTATATAGATCCCAACCTTGTCGTATCGGTGAATATATTCCTTCTTCGTCAGGACTGGGCAATCAGAGACAATATGTTTTATTGTTTGTAGTCCATCTCCACATATTCTGCACTTACTTTTTTATTTTCTTTTTCATTATATATTTTCGGTAATTTCTGGTGGAGAGGCTTTGGTCTTGTGCTGCAATAAGAAAAAAAAACCTTCAGTCTCTGTTTTGAGTTGTGAGCTTTTCAGCCATTATTGGGATTTTACTTTGTCAATTTATTTGCATTTATTTTAAACCAGCATTTGCCATTAAGTTGCTTTTCTTGCCATAGTTTTATCATGTTCCGTTGCTGTTCCAGTTTTAGTTTGGATTTCTGTTGTTTTACAGCTTTTGTTGCTTCTTCTTTTCGTCATAGTTGTTAGGTAGCATGACTTCGTTTTTGTGTTTATCAGCTTCCTTGAAGCTTAACAACAGTTTGTAGTGATTTGTGGCTATTTGTATTAGTCTTCATTGCGTCAGAGGAATGTGTTTTTGAAGTCCCATGGTGGATATTTTGAAATAGTTGTATAAGGCATCCACCACCTTCCATACGTTGTATATATAGCATTTTTTATGTCAGATTTTGGGTGGTGCATCTTATATCCCGTCATTATTTTTGTTCTTATATGCCTGTCTATTTTGATTAGTTCATCAACCCTTCTGCTCATATAGCAGGACTCCATTTTCCCAGATGTCCGTACATTGACTGTTTGACTATTCCTGTCAATGATTTCCACAAACGTGGCAAGCTGGATATCGGCCTCAAATTGTCTACCGTATTGATTTTTCGATGTTTTTCAAGCACAGCTCTGTCCTACCCATTGTCAAGCACTCTGGTGTTTTGTGGACGGCATTTACCAAGGTGTTGAGTTGTGCAGCTATTCGTGCATGACATTCACCAAAACTTGCGATCTAATAAATAGCCTTGAGGTCCATCTGGTCCCGGAGACTTACAGTTGCCCATTTTTTGCTCATATCATTCACTTCCCCGACTCAAATGACTAGATCTGTTTGTTTTAGACAGTCTACAGTTTGTTTCAGTTCTTGGAACAATTCAACATCATTGTGCTCCTCCTTGACTTTGCTTCAGATGTCACTCCAAAACCTTTGATTTTCAGTATAATCTGGTTTCAACTTTTCATCTGTACACTCTCCATTTAATTCTTTGTAGAATCTCTTCTGATCTACTCTGAATAATCTATTCTGCTGGTATCTCTTCATGCTTGGTTGTATCTTACCATCCTTGCTTTCTTGGCAAGGAGTGTCTGTTTCAGTTCCTCCATTATTACTTTCAGGCATTTTCTTTCAGTATCATACTCCCTGTTCAGTGTCCTGTATTATTTTCAGCTTTTACGCGCCCCCATCTCTTTTCGGTGCAACACAAAACATATCCATCGCGAGCATATCTAACCACGATTGTGTTCTTCTTTTCCACCATGGGCATTCTCTTTTTTCACTTCCATTATATTTCTTTTCCTTGACATCAACACCTACAACAATACTTGCTACCTTGATCACAGTATTTGTTTCTCTGATGTCTTTTGTGATGATGCATTTGAGAATTTCATTCGCATATAGGCATATTTTATAATAATATAGGGTATTTTATAATGATATCCGGTTTATTCGCTTTTATAAGTTTGTCGATATGTACGGGGAAGTCCCAGAAAATTGGCATCTTTTCCCCTCAGTCACAGCTTCAGGATAGGGTTTATACCATTTGTCAGCGGTTTTGATTTTATAATGCCGTCATATTATCGAGTGTAAATACTGGCCGACTCTGTCATGTCTTGCTTTATATTCTCCAGGTGCTAAGATTATTGTTGTTGTTGTTGTTGTTATTATTATTATTATTATTATTATTAATATTATTATTATTATTATTATTATTATTACTATTATTATTATTATTATTACTATTATTATTATTATTATTATTATTATTACTATTATTATTATTATTATTATTATTACTATTCAGTAGTTTTAT
>NC_068987.1:34683139-34685996 GCF_001194135.2 Octopus bimaculoides
TATTATTATTATTATTATTATTACTATTATTATTATTATTATTATTATTATTATTACTATTATTATTATTATTATTATTATTATTATTATTATTATTATTATTATTATTATTATTGTTATTACTATTATTACCATCACCATCATCATCATCCTTCTCTCTCTTTCCTTCGTTTTTTTCTGTCGTCTTGTTTTTTTTCTACTTTTTCTGTCTTTTTCTTTTCGCCTTTTATAAAATTGTAATTTAAAAACTGATGATGTCATTCTATCAACGTGT
Organism: Octopus bimaculoides; assembly: GCF_001194135.2. Taxonomy (NCBI): domain Eukaryota; kingdom Metazoa; phylum Mollusca; class Cephalopoda; order Octopoda; family Octopodidae; genus Octopus; species Octopus bimaculoides. The sequence goes on from NC_068987.1 coordinate 34,683,414, forward strand.
GGACGCTAGTTGCTCTTGTTCATATTTCACGTTTAAATTTCTGTAATTTTGAATTTTTATCACTTCTTATTTTGAACTTGCTATGGCAAGGGTAGTGTGGATAGTGGTGAGGGGATATCCAAGTAGGATAAAGTAGCGAGCCATGAGTTGAGACACAGTCTCAAAGTCATTGTCGGAGGAATTGGTAATAGGGGATGGAAAGCTTGGTGTTTTTAGGGTGGGAGAAGGAGAATGTTAGGTATGAGTGTGAATCTGTGCGTCTGTAGTGGATGGAGGTGGTAAGAGTGGAGTGATGAATGCTGACCGAAATGTCAAGAAAGGAGACACAGGTGTCGGAGATAGTGCAAGAGAAGTGGAGAGCAAGATGGAAAGATTTGACAAAAGAGTGGAAGGAGACTAGATGTTCGCGAGAGAGTGAGGTTGCACAGATACAGTCGTCAATATAACGGCCATATAGTTCGGGAGTGGGACCAGAGAAACTTGAAAATATGTGCGCGTCAACATAGCCAACGAAGAGGTTCGCATAGTTCGGGCCCATTCTCGTTCCCATGGCCACACCTGAGATTGCTGGTAGAAATCGTCCACGAACGAGAAGCAATTGAGTGAGAGGACAAGTTCGGCCAGACGAAAGTGTGTGGAGGTGTCGGGTTGGGGGTTGGGTCGGAGGTAAAAGAAATGTTTAAGTGCAATCAGTCCCTCGTGGTGAGGTATCACCATTTAGAGGCTCTGGATGTCGAGAGTGAAGAGAAGTTTAGGGGGACCAGGAGGGAAGGAGAAAGAGTTGAACAAGCGAAGCGCGTGGTTGGTGTCATGGGTGCGAGAGAGGGAGAGAAGCCACTAGTGGTGGGCAAGTACACGGTCAAGATATTTGGAGATAAGCTCGGTGAGGCAGTTACAGGCGGAGACGATAGAGCGGCCAAGGTTGTTAGGTTTGTGGATTGGGCGGAGGAAGTAAATGGTGGGGGTGCGTGGGATGCGGACAATGAGGTCCGGAGGAGTGGTGGTTAGACGGCAGGAGGATATGAGGTAATGGATAGTGGAGGACAGTCTGTTGGTAGCTTGGCGTGGGGTGAGAGAGCAGAGAGCAATAGAAGGTGGTGTCTAGAAGGTGGTGTCTAGAAGTTGGCGGAGAGCTTCGGCCTTGTAGAGGTCCGAGAGCCATACCACCACGGCTCCACCCTTGTCGGCCGGTTTTATAATGATGTCAGTGTGGCGTCGGAGTGCCGAGAGTTCAGCTAGGGAGATGTTGAGACGACAGGGGGACCTGGAATAGTTAAACCGGTCCACAGCGCGCTGGCTGGCTCCGGCAAAAAGATCAACTGCGTGGAACTGGTCAGGAGCAGGCGTCCACTGGGATGGTCGGCGGCCCAGGTCGGTGAAGCAGTCCTCCTCGTTAGATGTGAGTGGATTGTCGCGGAAAAGAGCACACAACCTAACACGGGGCACAACGCTGTGGATATCAGAACGAGTTCGAAATTCGTTGCAGGATGTAGTGAGGGGGATGAAACGTAGACCACCTTCTGAGTATAGAGCGTTCCACCTCAGAGAGTGGAATATCTGGAGAAATGGTAACAACAGACTAAAGTGGATAAGAGGTGGATGGAATAGAAATAGGACGGATGTATTGGGTAGAGGTAGGATGGGTGGTAGGGCTGATGGAAGGCTTGGAGGGAGAAGGGTAGTGGAAGAGTTGAGGTAGTGGCATCGGATGTGATAGAATGGAATGAGTGGAATTTACGAAGTTTGGTGTTGGCAAGAAATTGATGAAATAGATGATTTAGATGAATGATATAACGCAACGTGTTGTGACCATGGGAAGGCGACAGAGAGGAGAAAAATATGGAAAAAGCCGGAGGTAGAAGGTGGTCGATGGTATGGATTTTAGAGAGATTGAAGCGAATGATGGCACGCATAATGCGGTAAGATGTAGTACGGAGTATGGGTAGGATGGTTGTAGCAGAGTGAGAGTGGTGTGAACATGGAGGTGGAAACTTTTAGGGATGAGGCAGTTATGGAAGCAGCGACTGAGAAACGAAATGTTGCTAGAGAAACGAGTTTGTTTCTTTAAATGAGTAAAGAAAGGTTACTGGGAGGCTGAAAGCAGTGGGAAGGAAGTGTGTGGAGGTGTTGTTTTAGTTGGTTTTGAAGAGTGAGGAGGAAAGATTTGTAGTCTGACATGATAGTACGAGAAAAAAAATTACGTGGGGGGAGGAAACTAAACGTGGAAAACAAAAGTTCAAAAGGTGCGGGGAGAAAAAATGAAAAAGACGTGAGGAGAAGAAATTATATGCGAGGTGGGAGAAGAAAATAAAAACAGAGAAAGAAAAGGTGAAGATGGAACGAATAAAGAAAAAGTGGGGAGATAGGCAGAAGAGAAGACGAAAGGAGAAAAGAAATGGAGGGAGAAGGAGGCAAAGTAACAGGTGCAGATTAGAGAAAACAGAGTAAGAACATCCAGAGTAGGAAGAAACAGCAAGAGGAAAGAACTGAAACTACAGGAAAGTTAAGAAAGTACAAAGATAATAACAATAACGATAATAATAATAATAATAATAATAATAATAATAATAATAATAATAATAA
>NC_068987.1:34686341-34687094 GCF_001194135.2 Octopus bimaculoides
AGTAACCATAAGAGAACCACAGCAAACCACAGCACATACCCAAGGCGCACAGAGCTGCGCTCGGTAGTGAAGTGAAAGCACGTTATAAAAATAAAACTACTGAACAACAACAATAATAATAATAATAATAATAATAATAATAATAATAATAATAATCGTATATAAAATTCAAAATGTACAAAGGCTTCAGGCGTCGTGGTGTATTGGAGCGAATTCTCATCAACAGAAGAGTCCATAGTAATCCATAGGCAGGAGAGGTGCAGCCAGAGTTTAGAAACGCCAAAATAGAATTCGTAAAATGTAGAAATGTTGAAAGTCCATTGGAGAAGTTCGTGGGTGATGAGAGGAGACGGGATCGACTGGTGCGACCACGTGAGCGTGTGATATATATAGGGAGAATTCACAAAAAAGAAAGACGAAGATAGGTGGTGTAGAAAACAAACAGATGTATTAGTATAACGCTCGGGAATTGAAAGATTATTTCACGTTTCGAGCCTACGCTCTTCCACAGAAAAGAACACAGACTATTTTTATATATACTGATGTTCATATCATTGAAGTTTTAAATTTCTGATTTTTGTCCTTTTCTTTTTATAACTTTTGCAGTGGTTTACAGTTTTTGTAATTGTACAGTTCTTCCTTGATTCTTCTTCTTCTTCTTTTTCTTCTTCTTCTTTTTCTTCTTCTTCTTCTTCTTCTTCTTCTTCTTCTTCTTCTTCTTCTTCTTCTTCTTCTTCTTCTTCTTCTTCTTCT
>NC_068987.1:34687475-34695073 GCF_001194135.2 Octopus bimaculoides
TTGTAAGTTCTGGTGTAATTGTTATGTATTTGTCTGAATATTTTTTTATCATACCTAATGTGCCTACTATGATAGGAATTGTTTGTTTTTAGATTATACATCCCCACGGTTTGGGTTTGTTCTTTTTTGTCTAAATTCGTTTTTTGTTGAAAATGTTACGTTTGTCTTCGTGTTGTACTATCTCAGTGTTTATATTATTTGGCATTGTTGTGTGCCTACTATCTACATTTTCCTGATGTATGTTTCCTTTTAATTTTTCTATTTCTATTTCTGATTTTTTTTTTCTGCTTTGAGAATATATCTTACTATGTTAGCTATTTTATTGGGGTTCATTGCTGTATCCAAGTCTTTATTTAGGTTATTTTTCTTCCATATTTTATATGTATATGTTGTTCAGTTTTCGTTCTCTGGGTAGAGCACTGCTGTAAAATAAGCGTGTAGGATTGAAATATACTCTTCACGTGTCCCTTTATGCAGTTTTGGTTTTATTTGCAGGACATGAGGAAAAATTTCCATGCCCTTTATTTTGACGGTCATCGTTTTTGTAGGGTACCGGTCCGTTCATTTCTGATGTTAAATTGTTTTGCACGTGTATTTTTACGTATAATTTTTGTAACAAGTTTAAAGTACGCACTTCCCAATTGTTATTCTTGGGTTGAATAAAACCGGTATATTTAATTTATTTGTAATTCTTTTGTACTTGTTTTTGGGGGCCGGAGATGACCTGGTGTTCATAGATCGTAATGTATTAAACGTGTTTATATGTGCTTTGTGTGCAGTGGAGATGATATCCAGTTAAAATACATCATTTGATTTGGAAAATAGAAATAAATTCCAATTGGTATTACTCGGATATAGTCCAACCTTTGTCAGCTACTTTTGGCTCCATGTGATGTCTTTTTGAGTTGGCCCCAAGTGCACCGATCACAATAGGCTCAGCAATCACTCTTCAGGCTCTATGGATTCTTTTAACTTCCAGTCGTAGCTCTTGGTACTTCCCAACTTACTTATTTTCTGTCTTAAAAATATTTCGCTTTGCAGGTATAGCACGGTGATATCTGGTCAGTTATGTTGCAGCATTTTTTTGTCTGCGTATATTGGTATATCACACATGAGTTACTTCTGATTATTCTCTGCCACTGGCAAAAGCTAGTGCTCATACCTCTTGTTGGACTATTTTAGTCCATATCACTTGCACGGCTCACAATGTATTCGCACTGCTCCTTTGTCATGGATTTTTTATACTCTTTCTTTGTGTTGTAGTGCGCATGCACTAATTATATTACTAGCTGTCTCATGATTTTCCACATTGGTTACAAAATGGTGATGATGCTGTCATATCAGAGTTATACATGATTTGAATTTGTACATAAAGCTTCATCTTGAGCGGTAAAAGTCAGTTCTCTTGTCTCCTTCTTTAAAAATCCACGACTTAACTATCTCCTGTATTTTCTTCATTAACTTCATCGGATAAATGTTCGAAACACTCTCCGTGTAGGATTTCTTTCTTTCTAGTTGATGAACTTTCCTCTATAAACCCTCATATTGTACTTCTGGAGAGTCTCTGATCACCTTCTGATTCAATATAGCCCAAAATATTCTTTTATCACAGTTTCTCAGATAGGCGTGCAAGGATTTGATCACCTTCACACAATTATGGTCTATTCAGACCTGTCCATAGCTTTGCCACGTTACTTGTAATATGGATGTACCCACGCACAGGCATTAATTTCTTTGTTTTTTCCTTTGTCCATTCTTTTGTACATTCCACAAATCTTGAGTTGTAACGTATCCCACTTACAGCCCATGTGTTGATGCATCTAATGAGTCTCCCCCCATTTAGTTTAAATTTTCATAACTTTTAAGTCTGCTTGTATATTGAGAAGAAATTTCGTTCTTTTTCTTGTTGTTCAGGAATTGAACTCGTTGTAGAACACCAGGAAAGCTAGGCACCGACGAGAATGAACTAGCTGCTCTGTTTCAGAGAACTTTCGCGTTCGGCATTTCAAAGGATAACTTCTAGAAATCATTGACCAGGCGGAGTTAACGAGAAACGCTTCCAGTTCAAGATACATTGTGCAGGCTCGAAATTGTCCCTTGTGTTTGCTGAGCGACAAAACTATTCTGCATGTACTCATGCAATTTCCGAGTATTTCAGACTTATGTAGCTATGTCGAACTGCTTTTGTCCCCTGTGGAAGGGATCCGACTAATGATCGACTCCTGCGTGATTATCGCTGGTCATTTTTAGCAAGGCAGAGTAAGCGATGTCGGTCTGTCTAGTGGGTATGGTGACAGAGTTCATGTGTTGGACGAGGCTGAAAGTAATGAGGAAGGAATGACACCGCCCTCTTCGGTCAAGGTCTAGCCGTTTTTTTTTTTGACTAGGAAAAGAAAGTGCGAAGAGGGAGTGCTACCTTCTACTGACATTATTAATAGATGGATGCCTGTGGCAAATGCGGTAATCTAATAACTATGCACCTGTAGATCGGACGTCATGAGAGGGGACTCGCACCTTTGGTGGCAGAGTAATACTGAATGTTTAGGGTACTTGACTGGCCCATTTATCGTGTATGAGAACTTCATCATTTATGGTATCACACACTTTTAACACTATGTGTACTTTTATCACGTTTCACCGTCTTTTCCATATCTTTCTCTCTATCATCGATGTAACTCCCCACACAAATTGTTATTTGTCCATGTGCTGTGTTCCTTATCTACTCCACTGGGGCTAATAAAAGAAATCATCCTCATCATCATAATCAACATCACCGTCGTCATTATTACGGTCTATTAATATTATTGTATACGTAGAAGGCTGTGTGAACAAACATCGTTAAAACATATTCTACTGACATTCATAATGCACTTCCGAGAATAGTAGTAAAGAGAAGATATTTCAGCTGAAGGCGGAATGGAGTAAAAATCTCGGACTAACGACACGAAAATCAATATTTACGGGGAAAAGTTTTGAAATTATTGAAGCTTCTCGAGACCAAAAGTATGAAAATTATGTATATCGTTTGCAAGTAATGCATTTGAAGAAAGAGAAGAAATAGTTGGGCGTGAATTGTTGAGTGTAAAATACTTGTCCAGAGGAGATTTAAGTATTAGAGGTATGACGAAGACGTTACAAGCGTACATTCGCGGGAATCGATTTGTAGTCCTGGGATAGTTGTATGATTATAAAACAGAATGTGTTGCTGCAAAGGACCATATGAATGGACTATTAGATATAAACAGTCAAACACTTGTGTAAGTAGAACATTCATTAACAGCAGTTATAGATATCAATGTTAAAATTCTTTTCGGACTATTGTCTTTTATAAAATCTGTGAATTCATAGATTTGTGTAAGGAGAGTTAAATTCCCCCAACTGTGTGAAACAAGCGAAAAAATAAACTGCCTTGAGAATCTAGGAAACGTTAAGATAACAAACATTTATTCATTGTCTTCACTCCATCCTTTCATACACACATCAGTAAAAAAGAACAGCTGAAGAAACGGCAAATTTAATAAATTATAAAGCGGTCCATTCAGAATCGTCGATCAATGGAGTTTATATATAATCGATACGAACGTGTGTACATGTCAATCATATGCTGCAGGATATTGAGCCTCTAAGAAAACAATGCTGCAAGCAGGGTCACATCATAACCAGCAGAACTCTTCGCCCCATATGAAGCGAAAGATTATGCGTTCCGAACACATCAGACCCTAGTACCAAAAGAAGTAATGTATCAAAAATTTTAACAAGACGTTCCTCTAGTTCTAGCAAATTTAAGTGTGACCGACCGGAAGGTTCATTATATTTTCATATGTTCTTTGTATATGTATCTGATGACAGACGTCATAAACATCATAGAATTTGCTCTAGAAACACCAAGCCATCTACTTAATATGATTCATCCGGCAGGTTTTACAAATGCGTCTTCACTTCGGTGATGATTTCATTGAGTATCTGTCGTGTCAAATACACCAACAGTGTAATCGTTCATAGCAGCTGTCTAATTCGTCTAATTCTTGTTGGATTCCTTGTGCAATTCATCAAAATCCGAACCATAAAGAAGAGAAAAATGTGGCATGCACTTTTGAAGTTTAGAGCGTGTAATTAGAAAGATTTCTGGTGTAGAGCCAAAGTTATTTCAGGTCAGGCACTGCTGAACATTGCATTTATTCAGATTATGGAAAAGGTTCAGAAGTAACCGCAGTTGAATATCTCATATGCTTTAGTTTGAGCAACATTCATTCACGGGATATAACACAAATGTGTGCCTTTGCGTGACCTCAAATAACAACATATTCCATCCATTTGTTATCTAATTTACTAAAGCATTTAACATTTACTACGTTGAGCAGAGTTACTGAGCGCAACATTTCTACTAATTCACTCTCTTTAACCTCCTTTCTTCTGCAACGTTATTACTTTGTGGCTCATACTAATCTTTCGAACATAAGAACAGTGAAAGATATCATATTGCTAAAAGCGACACGAATGTCACCAAGAAATTTCAAGATTCAAAGAAATGTAATTCATAAAGAAAGAGAAAAGAGAAATTTAATTTGTTTACTTCCCTTAGTATTCATCACATATAATTGCATTACATTTCATTATTACTAAATTTGTTCATAAATTTCATTAGGTTTTCAATTTTTCTTGCTAATAGACAGAATTGTCAAGTCTCGTATAATATGAAGCATTCAACGCCGCTTGTGTTTCTATGTCTATATTTATAGTTTATTGTTTATGGCAAAATCAAGAAATAAACTAATATAATTCATTTATATGCCAAGGAGAAATTAATTTGACACTTGCTTCAGTAAGATGTGTTACTAAACGTCTCTTTATTATATATGTGCAGAGGTATGCGTTCATATGCATATAGAGAGAAAACACACAGACAATAACATGCACAATCATATAGATATGTTAACATGAGGATGTATTCATATGTACGAGTACATATACATGGGTGTGTGTGTATGTGTGTGGGTGTGTTCGTGCATATGCATTTATTCGAATATGTATATATATATATTCAAACATATATCTAATTACACACACACATACGCAACAAACACACAACACACACACACGCTCACACAAACATATATATATGTATGTATACGTATACGCATTCGCAAGGAAGTATAAGTACGTTTCGACAGCCGTAGCAACAAAACTGTCACATACATGCAGACACAGAAAACTAAGCTAAAGAAACGCATATCTATACACGTTTGTGCGTGATTGTGCATAGAAAAATATTAATTTATATATAGGACAGTTATATAGATAAATACGTTCAGATACATATATATATATATATATATATATATATATATACACGCACTTATTATCTATGTACCTGTTCTATATAACGTTATTCTATGTACATGCACACGCATAAGTATATCTATGTGCCTCTCTTGAAATATATGTGTAAGAGTGTGTGTGCGCATGTGGGTGAATGTGTATGCGTGTCTGTGTGTGAGCGCGTACATGTGGTAATTAGTGGGAACTGTTATTTTGGGACATAATTATCAAAGAGTGAAAAGAGCATGCACATATAATTACCTATAACTCTTATTATATTTCGATGAGATAAAATCCTTAATGTCTCTAGTTGCAAAGGAAAATACCATTTCGTCATTTTGTGTCATGTTCAGCATTGATTTACCTTTTGTAATTATTTTTTATGTAGTAGCATTTAATTATTTTAAAACAGACACATACATACACAAAATGTGGTGTGTTTTTCCCTATATGTATATGATAGAATATGATAGACAGACACATTGATAGAGAGATAGATAGGTAGATAGATAGATAGATAGATAGATAGATAGATAGATAGTGAGAGAGAGAGAGAGAGAGAGAGAGAGAGAGAGAGAGAGAGAGAGAGAGAGAGAGAGAGAGAGAGAGAGAGAGAGGCAGATAGTTTGTCAGAATAATAGATAGGTAGAAGAATTGATACTAGATGACACAGTGTTTTTGAAATAATATGAAATGTAAGGGCTATTTTTCAATGAATATGTAATTTCTTTCACACCAGTTATTGATACATAACAATTTGATATAGATTGTAGCGCACCATAATTCAGTTGAGTTTTCTAATAGTCAAACTAATTTAGATTTGTGGAAATATATCTGGAGTATGTGGACTATATATATATATATGAACTTTTATGTATTGTATCCGTTATAAATGACGGATAAGGCCTGAAACTAACTTCATTATGTTGCCCTATATAAGAGATAAACGGGGCCGAAACTATCATGTTTACTTCCAGTTGCAACTTTCGCATAATAAATATTATATAACAGTTCATATTATATGAATCATGAAATAAGCACACAGACATACTCTTATGTATATGTGTATATTTATAAATGTGTGTTAGTTTCTGAAGTGACTTTCATTACTTATTAACGTTATTCGCTATTATGAATGCACTAAAAAGTGTTTGAAACGTTTAACAATACAAATGTTCGTCGCTTACATGAACCTCAGTAATAGACATTTAACTTCATTTTAAAGAAAACTGTATGTAGAAAAGAAGGATTTCACAGTTGTTGTTTGAACATAGAGCACTAAGACTGGAACAAGTAATGCATCGCCGTATTTATAAAGTTCTAATAATCCCGTCAATCTGTAGTCCTTGTTAGCTGCATGAACCCTGTAGAGAAGTGGGGGTATGATATATTCAAATGACCATTAAGCATCTTCAGACAATTATACCGACTACCTAATATTTATTTTACTTTTCGGGTTTCTCAGTAACTACGTATATATTTAAGAGGATAATAAGAGAATGTTTACGAGAATATTTATAACATAAGAATTCATATCTGCTCCGCATGTAAGACTTCAGTCTTCATGTTCGTGAGAGTTCGGTATGTGTGTGTGTGTATGTGTATGTGTGGGTGTGTATGTGTGTGTGTGTGTATGTGTGTGTGTTTGTGTGTGTGTGTGTGTGGAAGGTAAGAGGGATAGTGGTGAAAACAGAAGGAACTTATGAAGGGTCTGGCAGAAATACTGTCCGCTTGGGGGTTTGAGTCAGAAGTGCGAGAGTGAGTGTACGCTGGCTTTGGAGTGTATCCTGTTTTCAGAATTACTGGAGTGTTGTCGAGTGGTGTGTGCACGTGTATAAATGCGAGCAAATGGAAAATCATAGCGGCGGTGGTTAACGAGCCTGTTGGCTCTTTATGTTTGTGTGTTAACATTCATACACACAGACACGCAAGCACACACACATACACACACAAACTTATATATAATAATAAATATGTATCATTATATATGTGTCTTTTTTTTATATATTTAACCGTTTATTTGCCTCAGTCATTGGACTGCAGCCATGCTGAAGTATCAGTTACGTAATTTTCAATCTAACGAATCGACTACAGTATATTTACTTTTTAAGCCTGGTACTTATTCTGTCCGAATCTTTTCCTGAACTGCTAAGTTACGGAGCCGTAGACATAGCCACACTCATTGTCAAGCGATATTTATACATACATAAATAGACACACACACACACACACCCACACACACACACACACACACACCCACACACACACACACACACATA
>NC_068987.1:34695083-34697200 GCF_001194135.2 Octopus bimaculoides
ATACGACCGGTTTCTTCCAGCTTCTGTCAACCGAATCCACTCACAACGATTTAGCTTGACGAAGGAAATAGTAAAAAACACTTGCCAAAAGTGCCACACAATGGGACTGAACCCGGAACAATGTGGTTGGGAAAAAAATCCATACTACACAGCCACGCCTGCGCCTAGAATAAGTTACCAGATTGATTCGAACCCTCGACCCCTATTTTACTAGATTGGCGCTCTACCCAACTGAACTATGGAGCTACTTATGTAAAAGCATAAATAACGCCCGCCATCTTTTATCGCTGTGAGCCTATGCACTACATTTTACTATTATTATTATTACATAGATGGACGTATATAAAATCTATAGATATGCATATTTATATTTTTTTGAAAGCGCGCGCACGCAGACATACACACAACACACACGCACAGTACATTACTATGAACGCAATTTAAAGGTAAATGTCATCTACTAAGAAATCTGAATTTACAATCACGAGTACTGTTACTATGATATGTAACAGGATGAAATCGAAAAGTTTAATAGATTACTACAGTCACCCAATATTTCCGAATAACACAGTGGGTAGACAAGTCCAAACCAAAGTCCACCCAAAATACTGACTAACGTTTGTCTCTTCGACTTTTTTATTCTCAGTTTGTGTATAAATCTTTCAAGGTGTTTTGTTTAATTTTGTACTACGTGATTTTATCGGACTGATATCTACATACTCAGACAATATCTTATGTTATGTACATTTATTTTGTGTATTCAATTTAAAACTATTCGAAGACGCTACGCTAATTATCAAATTTGGTATTGTCGAATGAGATAACTTTTGTGTTTCATTAATTATTTGATGGTATCTATTTTGCGTCAGAAAATTCATTCTGTTTCAGGCATCTTCAAAACAGATGTTTTCTCCTGTTTACTGAAAGGCAGATTACAACAGATAATAATCCCTTACTGTTTCTTTTCGTATTTCTCTTAAGTTTTGTTGCTTTCTTTTTTGGCACAGGGATTAGAGTCTATCTTATTGTTTAAACTGGAATATAACTCACAAATCTATATCACTTCAGTGTCGTTACAGTGCTTGTGTTCATTCAATGCCAAATTATCAGCATTCATGACGGCCACTCTACTATTTTCACCCATTGTCTGCACGACAATGATGAAATCTATCGTTGAAATCGAGTGATACTGAATTAGGAAACTAAACCTGGAAGCTAAATACCGTCAGCCAGAAGAAATGAGTTAAAAATGGTTTTCGTTGGATACTGAACACGGAAATTACTGGTTAATATACACTGACACAAGACATCCATGCAACGTGCAATGATATGTTTCAATTAAGAGTTTTGAAGTATATAATAAACTACAAACGAAATAACACGAATAGTACAGAGAAAGAAAACTGAAAAAAAACAAAAAAAAAAACAGATGCCATTACAAGAGACGCACGCCGAGAGGCAATCACACATATCCATTTATATATCACATAAACAGCAATAATAATTACGCTGCTGCTGTTGATGATGATGATGATGGTGAACACGATGTTGATGATGATGATGATGATGAACACGATGGTAATGATGATTATTGTTCTTAATGTTGTTGTTCTTGTCGTTGTTATCATCCTCATCATCATCATCATCATCATCACCCTCATTACCGTCATCATCGTTGTCGTCATCATCATCATCATTATCATCATCAACACTATATATTAGACCAGCATGTGAATAAAAATCTGCTTTTATGTTGCTGTAACCACATTTCGTTAGCCTAAAACAAAAGGATTCTATAAATTGAGTTTGGAATACAAAAGGTTGGATCAAATTCTTGCGACAAAAAGCAAAATATAAAAAAAATAATAAATACCGTAGAAGAAATTCACAAAAAGAAGGGAAAACGAACTACTGTATATATTCTAATAGTGTAATTTACGAGAGTGCATGCTAGATAAGTGAATGTGCCGATTCTGTCCATATCTTAATGAGATGAAACAAATCTTGAGTGGGGAAATATATAAAATAAAAAGAAATATGCATAAAATTGGTAACAGAGGAGAAACATACGGAATGATATTTATACAAATACATGTGCGTATATATATATATATATA
>NC_068987.1:34697864-34700639 GCF_001194135.2 Octopus bimaculoides
ACACACACACACACACACACACACACACACACACACACACATATATACGACGGGCTTCTTTCAGTTTCTGTCTACCAAATTCATTCACAAGGCTTTGGTCGGACCTAGGCTATGATAGAAGACATCTGCCCAATGTGCCACGCAGTGGGATTGAACCCGGAACCATGTGGTTTGGAAGCAAACTTCATACCACACAGCCACTCTTGCGCCTTTATACATACATACATACATGCATACATACATACATACATACATACATACAATGGTATATCCACAAACACACCTTCGTTTATGTACAGTTTTGAACAGCTTTTTGCACTGAATATTGCCTATCTTCTTTTCAATATTTATCAAGATTTGTTCCATTATCAATCTGGGAGTTTCTGCAAGTTTGTTTTATACTGGAAATGTACGAAATACATCATTTTCAGATCTTCGTAATGTTATTTTTATCTTCGTATAGTTATTTTTTTTTGTATCTTCGTATAGTTATTTTATATTTTGCTGCTATTTCTTTGTGATCCAATGCCCGTCTAGACAGTACTCAAAGTATTTAAACTTTTACTGTCAAAATTATACTGCCTCAGTCAGCGCCTAATATAAGTGCTACCGTGTTCATATATGTTTTGTGACATCCCATGGGTACTGATTTTGTAACTAATCACTTGTTTCTTTACTAATTTTGCGAAGTTTTTGTCGACCACTATTCCCTTCCTTTTCCGTCTACTTATGCCTTGTAATGTATTCTTTAGTATATAATATAGTGTAATTCCATTCGTTTACTGTTTATACAAACATCTGCACTCACTTACAAGTTAGATACACACACACACACACACACACACACACACACACATATATATATATATATACATTTGTGTTTGTGTATTCTTGTGTGTGTCTGTGTGCATGTGTGTGTGTGAGTGTGTGTGTACATACACACATGCATACACCTATATATATATATATAAAATATATTGAGAGAGAGAGAGAAAGAGAAAGAGTATAAAATAGGACGTTATCCTCGCGGGTACCCCATTATCTCTCAAATTGGTCTAAATACCAGCTATCTAGAACGGTCCATCCTATAGTACGCAAGCTTAAAAAGAGATACCGGTAAACTTCACTCATTGGGTAACACCGTGTTCGTATTTAATTTTTTTTTAATATACGACTTTCAATATGAGTAGAAGAGCAGGATCCAGCTACCTGTCTTGACGTTAATTTAGATCTAAGCACAAGCATATACAGCCCATATCAAAAGCCTAATATGAACCTTAGATACATTCATGAAAATAGCAATCAACCAAAACTCATAACCATATAGAAAATATATCAATCCACATTACTAAACTATCGACGAACGAGGAAGTATTTAAACTAAACGAGCACTTTCATAATGTAGAATTAGAGACCGCGGGATATACAGAAAATTTAAAATTCTTTTACGGTTGTAATAATAGAAATGATAAACGTAGTTGGATCGACCATCCTGGCAGTAATCAAATTTGAAGACATAATATGAATTAAAGGAGACACGTGTAACCTGAAATTAGTTCTAATTGAGATTCAGCGTGACACATAGCTTGACAAGGCTGGCCTTTTGAAATACAGGTACTACTCATTGTTGCCAGCTGAGTGGACTAGAGAAACATGAAATAAAGTGTCTTGCTGAAGGACACAATGCGCCGCCGGGAATCGAACTCATTATCGTGAGCCGAATACCTTAACCACTAAGCCACACGCCTTCATTTAATATGAGTAACACCACTAACCTCCAAGTATGAACAGTGGGAAGAGTTAAAGATTGAAAGTCTGTGCATTTAAAATACAATACAATTGAGTACATAGAACCAAAGAGAAGTTTACAAATTTACATGAATTTACATGAATTTATCACTTTTTATTGTGTTGTCTATTGTATATTTTATGTACTTTGTTCTTAGTGCTCGCACTTGGGCAGCACAGATTAGAGCCTCCTTTACCGGTTATAAATCACTTTTAGTCATCAACAGCCATCTTCTGTTCTCTGTCGCTCCGTCTTATCTTCAACATCCCTATGAAATTGACCATGCATTCTTTTCTTTATTCACATATTTTCAGTTTCATTCGTTTACAATTTCTAGTATAATTTTTTATTTTTGCAAATAAATCGGGTAGTGACTTATATACGAATGGATCGCCCAAGAGGTCGTCTTTAGTTAGGTAAGGTAACCAATACTTAAGCTATGACAGCAGTACTACACAAATAACTGACAAATATAGTAAGAGACACACTTAAAGCCGAAATTAAAATCAGGTCAATAGTCTACCCGCTTTTATAAAAAACTTAGGTAGAAAAAGAAACCTTAATACAGATGCGTCTAGTAAAATCGATTGGTATAATTCCCTTTGGAAAACAAATAAATTCCAGTACTATATTTAAGAGATGAGGAATTATGTACATTATTTACATTATTTACATTTGAAGGATATTTATCCTCATTTGTTTGTTGTAAACACAACGTTTCGGCTGATATAACTACCAGCTTTCATCAGGTGTCTTGGGGATATTTCGAACCTGGGTTCTAATTCCTAAGGTATTTTTCGTTGTTGGTGTTGTTGTTGTTGTTGTTGTTGTTGTTGTTCTTCTTCTTCTTCTTCTTCTTCTTCTTCTTCTTCTTCTTATTATTATTATTATTATTATTATTATTATTATTATTATTATTATTATTATTATTATTATTATTATTATTATTATTATTATTATTTTTATTATTATTATTATTATTATTA
>NC_068987.1:34704758-34706111 GCF_001194135.2 Octopus bimaculoides
TAGGGTTATTTTTTAACAAGTTATTATCTCATTATCATTATTATTATTATTATTATTATTATTATTATTATTATTATTATTATTACATGCAATAGTGATTAAGAGCGTGGGCTACTAACCCCAAGATTGCAAGTCCAATTCCAGGCAGCGACCTGAATAATAATAATAATAATAATAATAATAATAATAATAATAATAATAATAATTGATAGAATACCAAATTTATGGCTCTCACTGTCGTCCGCGCACGAAATTTTAGTAATACTATTTAATAGTATTATGAAAGACCCGGAAAAATAACTCCCCATTGGATAGCAAATGATATTACCTCCTCCCCAAAAATAACGAAAACAAAGACTCCAAAATCTACCGGACTGTAACATGTTTGTCTACTACCTACAAGATTTTGATATATATTCTAGTGGCGAAAACATATATGTTTATGGAAGAGAATAACCTTTTTCCCATTGAACAAAAAGGATGCAGACGAGGCTCATACCGATGCAAAGATCAGCGCCTAATTAATCGCATGATCCTTGAGAAGCGCCATGACAAGCGCAGAAATCTCAGCTCTTCATGGATTGAATATAAAAATGCCTTTGACAGCATACCACATTCGTGGATTCTGAAATCGCTGGACATTTTCAAAATTTCTCTTGTGATTTCAGATTTTTTAGAGTATAATATGTCACTACGGAACATGAAGCTCCAATTATATCATTCTAATGGAGTATTGCGCTCAAACACTATTAGCATAAACTGTGGCATTTTCCAAGGTGACTCACTTTCACCACTAATTTTCTGCATAGCACTAATACCACTCTCAAGTGAACTGAATAAAATAGGTTATGGCTATAAAATTGACAACAGGAAAATAAGCCATCTATATGGCACAGTTGATGAAGAGCTTGAAGGACTGCTAAATACTGTGAAAGGATTGAGTGATATCGGGATGGAGTTTGGCCTTGAAAAGGAATGATAAAAAAACGGCTGTGAAACCTATTTGAAAATGATACCAGGCTTACCATCCCTACAGGAAGTGCAACAATCGTGTTAACTGGAACGACTCATGTACTGAGAAGAGCATTATCGCTGTGAAAACAACATCCATTCATGAATATATATTTATATTTTTTTACAAACATATGTAAACTGGAAATGCATACAATGATCTTCTCTGCTCTAGGTGTACGGAAAACATTCGGCGAGGAATGGAAGAAAATTTGAAGAAATAAGACAAAAACGTAATAATAATAATAATAATAATAATAATAATAATAATAATAATAATATTAATAATAATAATAATAATAATAATAATAATAATAATAATAATAATAATAATAATAATAA
>NC_068987.1:34706121-34709102 GCF_001194135.2 Octopus bimaculoides
CTTAGAGACTGCAAGAGGAGGAAAAATAACTTAGCCATGTCACGGATCGACTATCGTAATGTGGACCATATGATCCAACATTCTTCGATTATGGAGTGTATAAACATATTTGGTATTGCATCGAATGTTGAGCGATTGCACGGAAAAAGTATGCCGAATTGGAGGACGGACCTGACAGCATACGGAAGAAGTTTGGGGACAGTAGAAATTAGGAGAGGCATCTTCTAAGGGGAGTGCTTGTCCCCACTGATCTTTGTGCTGTGCTTAATACCACTAACGCTGATTCTGAGGAAAGCAAAAGCTGAGTATGTATTCAAAAGATGCCGACAAAAAGTCAATCATTTGTTATTCATGGACGACTTCAAACTTTATGGTAAAGTGTAATCCCATGTCCGCTCCCTCGTTGATACAGGGTATATCTTCAGTGCTGATATCAGAAAAGAGTTAGGACAGAGAAAGTGTGGTGTGTTAGACTTCTTGAAGAGAGGCAAAATCAAATGTATGGACGGGCTAACGATACCGTCAGGGGAGGTTATGAAGTAGATAGAAGAGATGGCCTATACGTACTTGGAGATTTTGGAAATGGATAAATTGATGGAGAAAGAAATGACAGAAATATTTTAGGTAGAGTACTTTTCGAAGACTCAGACTGCTACTTAAGTCGAAATTAAACGGACGGAATAAAATCGAAGCTATCAACACCTGGACGGTTTCACACTTTAGATATGGAGCAGGGGTAATCGTATGGACAGTAGACAAACTAAACAGCTTAGACAGAAAAACAAGGAAGTTACTAACTAGATATGGGTCACTCCACCTAAAAAGTGACAATGACAGTCTGTATGTACCAAGAAAAAGAGGGGGAATACGGCCTATTGCAAACACAGCATTAGAGCAGAAAATAACAATATAGCATGGTATCTAAAAATGCCACAGAGCCGACATTATTAGAAGTAAGAAGTGTCAGGTGTGTGTAGAATGAAAAATTGCAAAGATAAAATACTATACAAGAAACTGAAAACGAATGAAACTGAAAATAGGTGGATAAAGAAAAGAATGCATGGTCAATTTCATAGAGATGTTGAAGATAAAACCGGACCGACAGAGAAAAGCAGATGGCTGTTGATGACGAAAAGTGATTCATAACCGGAAAAGGAGTCTCTAATCTGTGCTACCCAAGTGCGAGCACCAAGAACAAAATACATAAAATATACAATAGACAACACAATAGAAAGTGATAAGTGCAGAATCTGTGAACAAAGCGGTGAAACCATATGGCATATTACCAGCCAATGTACGCCACTAGCACAGAACGAATATAAGACAAACCACGACAGTATAGCCAGACGTGTCCGTTGGACACTTTGCAAAAAGTATGGACTTGGTAGAGCAACAAATTAGTACGACCAAAAATTGGTAGGAAGGTAACGTCGAAAATAGATATGCAAAGATTCTATGGGATTTTATCATTCAGTGCGACCAAGAGATAGAGAATAGGAAGCCGGACATAGTAATTGAGAAAGAAAACAAACTATGCTGGATCATAGATATAGCACGCCCAGCTGACAACAAGGTATGCGATAAGGAAGAAAGAAAAGTCGACAGATATGACATGCTAGCTTTTGTAGTTAAGCAGTTGTGGTCGATGAAACATGTAGCAGTAGTCCCAATAATTATCGGAGCCCTGGAACAGTGAGCAAAAATCTCGAGAAATACGTGGAACAAATAGAGACTGCAATAAGTGTGGAGCACTCGCAGAAAAAATAGCACTGCTTGGAATCGCATGAATACTCCGGAAAGGGGCTCGAAAAATAAGAGGTGTTACCTTAGTTCACTGGTAGTGAACAGCTGACTCTGTAGTACATCTCCAGCGTTAGAAGCTGTGCAAAGGCAATAATAATAATAATAATAATAATAATAATAATAATAATAATAATAATAATAATAATAACAATAACAACAACAACAACAACAACAACAACAGCAACAACAACAACAACAACAACTACAAAAATAATGATAATAATACTAAAAACAACATCGAAAAATATCCAAGGAATGAGAAACCAGGTTCAAAAATTCCCTAAGACAGCTGTTGAAGGCTGGAGGGTATATCAACCGAAACGTTGGGTTAACAACAAACAAGATGTGGACAAATATCCGTCAAATGTAAATAATGGCAATAAGGTAAATGATGTAAATAATTCTTAACACACCTATTCAGCATCGGCTTAACATTTTTCAAAACACAGTCATTACTATAGGATATTTAATAAACATAGTGTTAGATTGACCACATCTAATAGCAAACATCTACCACAAATTATAGCAGCACACTAAGCTGGGAGATTAAACAGTTTCTATATAAACAATAACAACAATAGTAACCAGAATAATAATAGCATAGGTCGATAAATAGCAACAATATCAACAACATTGTAGAAACGGTAAGTAAAATAACTAGATATCATGATAGAAACTATGGCTTGGCAAACCAAAAAATTGAAGCTACACGAACAAGCTCCCGCATTAGCCTGGACGAGGAAAATTTGAATCCTATGAAGCGCAGTACTCAGCATATTGTCTATGTGAGAAAGAGTAATAATTTAGAAGATGAACAGGAGGATTTAGAACGCATTACTTGTGAAGCAAAGGGAGTAATTGTAAGTAGTGGAACTATCAAATGCGATTGTACAAAGAACAGAACGATTAAACAAATGATTCAATGGGCACAGATATGACATCGGGCACAATAACAGTAGTTCAATAGAACTCGCCGATCATTTTACATCAAATGGTTGCAATTTTCAAAAATACTTAAAAGTGCCATATTCTCAGAAAATATTCTGAATCTGCTCCACTTTTCGTTCTCAAAATCCATGAAGTGAATAGGTGTTTGTTAGAGATTAACGTCACGACCTGAAGGGTTGTACAAAATTACAGGGGAATTTCGTCACATTTACACATAACTGTTTGATTAA
>NC_068987.1:34709461-34715959 GCF_001194135.2 Octopus bimaculoides
ATGATGATGATGATGATGATGATGATGATGATGATGATGATGATTATGATATTATTATTATTATTATTATTATTAATAATAATAATAATAATAATAATAATAATAATAAGAAGAAGAAGAAGAAGAAGAAGAAGAAGAAGAAGAAGAAGAAGAAGAAGAAGAAGACCATGGATGTCCTACACCGGCGCTCCATTCAAAAAGAAATCTAATCTAATAATCTGGAATGGGATAAAGGAACATGTAGATGACTTGAAGGAAGCGGTCTTTTGGCGAAAATTATCACAAAATCGAAAGTTCACTGCCGTATAAAACATAGTTCCTCCCATGCACAACATCTCAGTGAAACAAGTGCGAAGAAACACGCGAAATCAACACCGGAAAGTTTACAAATTTTAGGATATAAATGGAACAAAACAGAAAGTACATAAATTGAGTAATTACGCATACACTCGAATGTCTACAAAATCATATATACATTTTAATACCCATAGGACCACACATACATCCAAATGTTTACACAACTACGCAAAATTTACAGGACATGCATGCACGTGTCCGTTTTTTTTAACTAACATAAAAGGATTGAACAATTCATCAGTTTAAAAACGCCTCAAGAGTCTATGCCAGGAGATAAATCTATCAACAATAAAAAAAATTACAGACGAATACAGATTTGTTAGATTTAAGAAGAGACGCTAAGAGCAATGTCTACATGCAGAGAATTCGGAAACAGACATATTCGTCTCGGAATGTCAGCATCCAGGCTCGTTATGCATCAGTGTTAACAATGCAAAATACAAACTGAACCTGTCGTCAGCCGGAATACCAAAGGTCGCGTAATCGAATGTTGAACCATATTTGATTCGAAAAATCAGCTACTAGATAAAACCTTGCCTAAATTGAGGAGCTGGAAGTACCTCACAATCGGAATTTTCCAACAAATGCCTATCCATGTTTGTCATCAAATAACAAAAAAGACAAAGAATGAAAAATGGTATCGGGAGGTAATAAAGAAATTCTTACGACCTTCTATCATGCCATATATTTCTCCACAAATAAATCTGATATTGTACAAATCTACTTAAACTGGAGACAGACACATCTTGAAGTAACGCTCAACATAGACAGTAACATACTTGCTAATGTCAGAAGACACATTATGAAAAAGAAATTACAAATGGAATTAGAGATTGATCAAATTAAACAATCAGTAAGGGATAAAAGGAATCAAGTTGTAGCTAAAGAATATACTACAGATGAGACAATTATAGACCAGTCCTGCACTGATTAAAATGCAATAATGATTGAAAGAGTCAATGTGACTGCTTAGCAAAGTGAAATACTCTCTGAACCAAACCATAAGGCAGATGAAAATCAAATGCATGAAGAAAGTCACACAGACATTGACCCAATAGAACAACTACTTGATCTACTAAATCAAATGAGGATTGAATGGCTGAAAATTAAAGAAACCAATACGAATGAACGCGACAAACTCGCACAAATTCGCAATTGTAACCAAAAACTGAAAATAATTGGTAAAATTCGTCTGGCACTTATGTATATAATCATGTCTATATTACTGATCGCATCTACCTGCACAATGCATGCTCGAAAATTTTAACGATCCGATGTTGTGAAAATATTAGAAAGTGACTACATTACTACAAAATGTGTACTTGGTAAAAGCGTATTCAACGTCAAATTCGGGTCTGACATAGAATTTTTAAGAAACCTCAAGCTTCAAAACACTGTCAAACCAACAAAAGTCCCAAAATTAAAGAAAATATATAATATGAAAAACATAATTGACATCGATACCACCATAGAAACCATCAAACGAAAGGTGTGTGCTAGAGCTGCCCGCATAGCAAGATATGAAAAGTGCATTAGATTCTTAAAGGACAACAATAAATTCAAAAATAACTTATAAAATTTTTACAGGAAGATAGGGAAAATACCAGTAACAGTAAAGTTTGTGCCATCGAACGAAGTACAGCAATTTTGGAATAAAATTCGGCCAGAATAAAAGACACACAATGAAAACGCCCCTTCGATTGATAGAATATCTACAGAATTAGAGTCCTTAGAAGACCAAAAGTGGGAGCGTATCAAAGTAGAAGATGTAAGATCTGCTTTTAGGAAGTCAAGCAACTGGAATTCTCCAGGAAAAAATATAATTCCTAACATCTGGTTGAATAGCTTCCTAGAGAGCCATGAACTGCCAACAAATCTTCACAACAATGTTTTGAATCAACCTTGTATGATTCTCGCATGGATAGTTAATAGTGTGACATTCTTACTTCCCAAATATGAAGAAACAAATAAACCAAAAATTTTTAGACCCATAACCTGCTTAACAACAATGTATAAAGTACTAACATCTGTCTTGGCTGAATACAACTATAGTTTGTTTGTTTTTTTTTAATAGAAAGTGGAATATACGCCGATGAGCGAAAAGGATGTAAACGTAGGTGATGTGGTTGTAAAGATCAGCTGCTCATCAATAAGATGAACTTGGAAGATTGTCAAAAACTTGTCAATAGCTTGGAGAGACTATAAAAAGCTTTTGAAAGTCTACCACATGGCTGGATTAATAAATGTATGGGAATATATAAAATGGCATGTACTCTGCGAAACCTCTTATAGGTATGAGATCATGGAGAAGCTCACTGACTATGAAAAGTTATAATGAATCTCTCAAACATGGAGATGTAAGAATTTCATGTGGCACTTTCCAGTTTGGCTCTCTAGCACTACTTCTCTTTTGTTTATCCTTAATGCCTATCTCGAAATTGCTCGATAAAAAATTGTTTGATAAGAAATTGTTTGATAAAAATAGAAATCATCTCTTTTACATGGATGATTTAAAGCTCTTTCCAAAAAATGACCAACAACTATAGGCGTTACTAGCAATTGTTAAACAATTCATTGGCCTCAATAAATGTGCGAAAGCTATCTTTATCAAAAGAAAAATGACAGAAACATCCAATGTTAATCATGACCAGCAGAAAGTCATATGATGGAAACAAACTAGGACAACAGAGGAACTGATCGGCAAATAAAACCCCACGGTCTCGCACGGCAGCCATTGGAAAGGAGAACGTTTGTACTGACCATTGTCCTGATGAAAAAAAGGCATATTTCGTGAGTTTTCCTCGATAGTTGGTCCAAACAGTCATTCGTAACTGCCTCGTTAAGTTGGCATAATAATCTTCATTGACAGTGTGGCCATTTTGATAATAGTCAATAAACACTATGCTTTTCCATCCCAAACGACTAAGGTCATAAACATCCCTGCAGATGAGACAGCATTGATCTATTTGGAGCAGACAAGGAGGGCTGCTTCCTTGCCTTTATTGTCTGTGTCTTTGGTTCAAAGTGATGAACACAACATTCATCCTAACTTAGGAAACGTTCAAGGAAACCAGCTGGATCTCGCTACAAAAATGTTGGAGTTTCCTTTGATGTAATTAGACTGGTCTGCCCTTGATCAGATGTCAGAAGACGTGACGCCCACCGAGCAGAATCCTGCATCATGCTAAGTTCATTGCGCACAATAATCTCAAATCTATCACGAGATATGCTAACGGCATTGGATATTTGATTTTAGTCAATCACCTATCATCTATTATCACGAGGTGATGAAGACAATCAATGTAGCACTTGGTGTCATGTTCAAGACTCTCCTGTCCCATCCTTGATTGAACTGCCCACTTTCCCGTGGTTGATAAAGCCGGAGAGTCATCTCCTAATGTAGCAGTTATGCCAGCTTGAATGTCGTTGAAGGTTAAGCCCTTTTGCCACTGCTATTCATAACATAACGATGCTAAATCGTGTCCACTTTCAAGAGAATTCGGAACTAGTTAAATTTGAAGAGTTCGAACAGTTAGATATCAGTTTACTTCGAAGGACAAAATGAAGTTATCAATAAAAATAGTTCAAATTAATTCATGCAAGTTGTCACAGTTCTAGCATTACTTCATAGTTAGCCTATGATATTTTCAGCCTTCCCTCATATAGGAGACTAAGTGAATATGATATAAATTGATAGAACGACATGCTTTATTTAAAATCATGGTTGCTTCGACACATTTCTATCCCTGTAATACAATGACAAAACAATATAATTTACCTGTTGTGTAATTACTATCCTCCATCCAGGATGTAGGATGTGCTCATCATATGATAGAATAAATAAGTGCTTCGTTATATTATACGATCATTTCACACAGTGTGAGAATGCACAGACAACAGAAGTTAGAGGCAAAAGTAAACCTACAGATACAGTGATAGAAAAATGCGATTACAATAAAAATACAAAATACTGAAATAAGGAAACAGCCACAAAAATAAAGTGTCTGGCTGACTATAAATTAAAATTCTATTTCCATAGTTAGACTCTAAGGAATAAATTGCAAACAGAATGAAGGATATAATAAAATTAAGCATTGAAAGATAGTAAAGTTGCTAAAATGCTGAAGACTAGCCATCTCTGAGCTCATCAATTGTTGCTTTAAAAGATTTCATATTTCAACAACTGGCTATTTTGCACTCAGATCAGCTTCTATTTAAACTTAATTATGACAAACTAGCTTTTATATGTTTTTTGTTGCAATTAAAATAAGATAGTAGGTATATTCGCTTTATCACCTTATTATCTCTAAACGTTTAATTGTATCTTATTCATCCCTTTTGCACTTTCTCCCTTACAGTTTGACCATACAGATAAAATAGTAATTTAGAGTTGGTCTGAAACTTTTTACTATGCGTGTCTCTTCCTTTGTGTGATTTTTATTTTGATTCAATTCGTATTGTGTTTATCACTAAGACTTACGGTTTAGTCTTGTTTGTAAACTACTGAAAAGAATACATACCTTTGGATATCCATTCTCACAATGAGTGAAATGACAGAACGTTCTAATGAAGGAAAATATTACACCTTGGATGGATGCTACTAATTACACATGTTAATAATATCATATCTTCAATGTGCTACGACGGTACAATGTGTCCCAACAATTATACACACACACACACACACACACACACACACACACACATACACACACACACACACACACACACATATATATATATATATATATATATATACATATATATATATATATATATATATATAAACATATACACACACATATATGTATATACATATATGCGCGCGCGTGTGTTTGTGTGTGCATGTGCGTCTCTGAGTGACTTTATGACGTCTTCAGTATCCGCTTATACTTGTGCCTCTGATAATACGCCCGTGACCATGCGCAGATGCATGCATTGTAACAAAAATCCATTGATTTATTTCTCTGGTGTCGATTTGCCTACACTCCCTTCTCATTGCTGTTATCTGCAATTCAGCGAACCCGCGATAGACCATTTCGAAAGATGTATTTAATGATGGCATCTCCAGTAATTGACTAAAAATTAAAATGTTTCATAGGCACATAGGTGTGGGTAATCATTCAAACACTGTAGACTGAAATCTAACTTCATAATTCTGCAGAAACGCTGCTATCTACTAATTGTATAATATAGTGTTGAATCAGTTTGCAAATCACTAGCGTAATTAAATTGATTTGTATATCAGTCTGTTCAACAACATCGTACCAATTTACGTTAGAAGAGGATTTCACACAACTAGAAAGTGTTTCGCCAAATAGCTGGTGAGACGTTTCTCTTATGAGTTATCACCATTATCAACGTGATGATCAACGAAGACGACACTGATACACGTTGCATCCCTACAGAACACGTTCTTAACAAAATCACGTCGCTATCATCAAAACCATCAACAAATATAATTCACCATACTTTACATATATTCGTAATATTACGTCTTTCTAAAATGCTTGGTTCTTCGCATTCTCTGTCCTTCGATATGTGAAATTTCTCTTCAGACTTTCTTCATTTGTTTCCTTTCCTCATCCTTTATTCCTTTCACTCCTATTTGAAGCTACTTTCTTCATTTCAGATGGTCGTTGTCGACGTCTTCATTTCTCTTGGAATGCATATCACTTCTTTCACACATATTGGAACATCTCGCTCAAATAAACATAATCCAAACTCGCTTTTCCCCTTCCCACGAATTAGATTCTAGCAGTCAACACATCACAAGCATTAAGTTGCAAACGACACTCGCATAAATATAGACATAAATATACACACGTACATACGCATGCATGCATTCACATCCACTCATGCATACCAGCGTACACATAACTACTATAACATTCATAAACATGTATTACGAAGTTATAACTACATACACACTTACACAGGGACAGTTATCACTGGCACAGATATATAAAACGCAATGAATAATCATATATACATATATACACACACAAAGCGAGAGAGAAAAAAGATAGATTGATTGATTGCTAGATAGATAGATAGATAGATAGATAGATAGATAGATAGATAGATAGATATGTATATGTGTGAGTGTGTGTGCGTGTATGTGTCAATGACATATATATA
>NC_068987.1:34717144-34718511 GCF_001194135.2 Octopus bimaculoides
CAATGAGATATTTGGAAAGAGGTGTCGTACAAATGATACCCACACCAATTTGTCCTTATTTTCGTCGTCACCGTCCACATCATCGCTGAGATTTAATTATAATAATCTATATAATAATCTGCCTGTTCGTTTGCCGGTTATACTTTAGTTAGGTAGGTAGGTGAAGGTGGAGTGAGTTACAGGTGGTGTAAAAGTATGTGTGAGAGAGAGAGCGATAAAAAGAGGAAGAAGTAGAGAAAGTGATATAACAACAAATTAATCACGGGTTCAGTTGAAGGGAGAGACGAAGAATGAGAAAAGACAGTCAGAGAAAAAGGGAGAGAGAAGTCTTAATGACGTACTGTCGGGTGGGAGAGAAGTAAAGAGAAATTGATATGTGTAGGTTATAATATTTAACAGGTGGTGGTGAGTTTAAAGACATGCAGATAAAGACAGATGAGCAAGGGAGGCAATTACATTAAGAATGTGATAGGGAGATAGCAGAAATGAGACGTGAACAGAAAGAAAGAAATATTTTCTACTCTAGACACAAGGTCCGAAATTTTTAGGGCGGGAGCCAGTCGTTTACATCAACCCATGTATGTATTTGGTGCTTAATTTGTTCACCCCGAAATGATGAATGACAAAGTCGACCTCAGCGTAAAGAAATACTGCTAAGCTGCTGACCCGGCGTGCTAACGTTTCGTATTTCTTTATTGCCTATAAGGGGTTAAACATAAAGAGGACAAACAAGGACAGACAAAGGGATCAAGTCGATTACATTAACCTCAGTGTGTAACTGGAACTTAATTCATCGACCTCGAAAGGATGAAAGGTAAAGTCTACCTCGGCGGAATTTGAACTCAGAACGTAACGGCAACCGAAATACTGCTAAGCATTTCGCCGGCGTGCTAAGGTTTCTTATTTCTTTACTGCCCACAAGGGGCTACACACAGAGGGGACAAACAAAGAGAGACAAAGGGATTGAGTCGATTATATCGACGCCAGTGCGTAATTGGTACTAGGCAGAACTTGAACTTGAAACGTAACCGCAGACGAAATACCACTAGACATTTCGCCCGGCGTGCTAACGTTTCTGGCAGTTCACCGCCATAGATAAAGAGAGAAATGTTAAAGGCATAAAGACGTTGAATTACATGGTTAAAAATTTTGTTGAAAAATAGAGAGAAAAGGAGAAGTATAAATTGCTTAATAGAGGGAAATATTTAACTATATTATTTTTACTGGAAGAGAAGTACTTATCAATATCAAGATAAAAATACAAATCATCCTTTCTTAAATAGCTTCTCTTAATGACTTTCGTTCTGTGGTATTCCAAGGGTCTCAGTAATCATAATAATAATACTACTACTACTAATAATAATAAT
>NC_068987.1:34719139-34723475 GCF_001194135.2 Octopus bimaculoides
AATAATAATAATAATAATAATAATAATAATAATAATAATAATAATAATAATAATAATAATAATAATAATAATAATGACAACATCAAGAACAACAGATACGTAGAGGATCATACGCCGTCAGTTCGGAATCCCATACGAGAATAGTTGCTGGGAACATATGCCTGCCAACCTAGTAGAGAATAAAATCGATACCGTTCTTTTGGACTTTACTATTCAAACTGAGGGAGTTAGATCAATAAAGAAATCATTGCAGTGAGAAATCATATTCTCATATGTCAATCTCTGAACAAAGTTTGAAAATTAAGTAAATACAATGAAGATAACATAGAGGTCTCAGGAATGAAACGTGTTAAAACGAAATAATGTGTCTGTGATTATTTCATGGGTGCGTTTGCTGTTAGTTCTGCTGCTGTCGACGGGACCGTTGCAGCTTTGGTTGTGTTGTAATTACTGCTGATGAGGTTTTGGGTGTTTTAATTGTAGTATTTATATAGGCAGATGCAGCGAGCCTTCTCATTTTGGCAGGAGAATTAATTTAGCTGACATCTCCTTTCCTGTGCCACATATGTCTTCTGCTCTCCAATGTCATAGCGAATCCTGTCCCGCACAGCAGTTGAATTACTCACGAGATATTCTCTAGATGTTCTGTAAAAGCATCTCCATTCCCATTCTGAATTAATTCACCTGACTATTGTTTGGTCTCGCCAAAGATGATATCACTTCCCCGCGGAGTAAGGCAAGTCACAAGTCAGAAATCGGACTCTGTTGAAACACCTGATATTTCAGACTTAATATCCGTTTTCTGAGGTAAGTGGAAAGTGGACAGATTTCTCTCTTAATAATGACAAGGTGTGTTTTTGTGCCAGACTTCGTTGTATAATTGCAGTTCGTGAAATTCATATCCTTCACCTATTTCCCCTAAATAACAGGTGCCTTTCGGGCTATTTCAATGCATCGATTTCCCGGTGAGCCACATTTGTAAATGATATTTCTTAGGGTAGTAATAAATTAGTACATTGTCTTTGTGTTTAATAAATGCTCCCATCCTATTAAGTTGGCTTGTTTGCCCGCCATCCACACATGTATATCCTGCGGGAAAGAGTTCAATTTCGTGGCGTTTCTTTGTACGGTCATATTGATAGACATGGTGGTGGTGTTAATTTAGACAGATGCAGTAACATTGAATTAGTGATGAGCGTGCTTTTGTGCACACACAGTAGTTTGTTTGCTTTGTTCTGTTTTTGTATTTGCTCTTGCGTTTCATGTTACTAAGGAAGTGGTCTTAATGATATTGTGATGGTGGTGTTGCATTGTCGGTATACAGCATTTTGCAGGATGTTGTTGTTGTTATGGTTGCTGATCAGAACAGTTGCTGTGGCAACGTCAATTTTATTCTTATGGTTCGTTGTGCTTAATACATTCCCGTTGTTCTCGTATACTAGGATTTTGATGAATTTTGCCACAAACGGTCAATAAACAACATGGCTAAAATGCTTATATTTATTTTTAATTAGCCTTACATATATGTTGAATATCAAAGTAGCGTGCTGGCAGGTTCCTTAGCAGGCTGACAAAATGCTTAACAGCATTTCGTTCGAGCTTGCTTTCTGAGTTTAAATTACGACGAGTTCGAATTTGCCTTTCATAATTCTGGACTTAATCAAATAAGTACCAGTCAAGTATCAGTGGTGTACTGCTGGTCATGTATTGACTAATGCCTCACCCGCTAGAATCTTCCAGGCCTTGTGCCTGTAGTAAAAAGAATTGTTGTAATTATTGTTATATGTTTGACGTTTGTTTGTATTTGTACACGTTGACATCATATCTCACCCAGAGACCTCAAGAGACGCTGAAGTTCGTAGTATGCCAAGTGTGTGTTATGCTTACTGTGTCATAATGTTTAAGAAAACATTAGACAATTATGAGCTTGTGTTGAAATTTGTGATTATGCAGTAATTCCGATAGGGACAGTTCCTATGAGCACAATCTTTTGAATTTCTTCCATTTTGGGGTTTCCTAGGTTTTGAGCTACGTAGGATGCAGGCCATTGTGTTATCCTTCCTAGAGCACCCATTACAATAGGTATTGTTTACTCTTGAGATTCCACATTTTTCCAAAATCTATTTCAAGCTCTTTATACTTGCTCAGCTTTTGGTAGGTCTTGACAGACATATAATTACGTCGATTGGGATAGTCATATCAATGAGGAAGCATGAATATTGTCTGAAATCTTTCAATATAGTGTTTGGCCTCTTCGCATCTCTCTTTCTGTCAGTTTGAACGGTGAAGTTCCAGATGAATGAGATGTGATCATTATCAAGGACTGGGGGTGGTTTCTGTTCCCACCAGATTTTATCATAGGGTAGGTACAAGTTTTTTGCAAATTACCCAGTGAATATACTGTGCTGATCAATCAAGCCTGCTGAGATACTCTGTAGGCGCAAGAAGACTGCACATGGCGACAACATGGTCAATGGTTTCATTTTGTTGTTTACATACACGACATGTTGGGCTACTGCCGTTCTTTAGTATGTTGGTCTGGTAGCTCCATCTAGGTAGGCATAGATCTTAGGGTGCTATGATAAACGCTTCTGATTTTAAGCCTGAAGACACTAACAATTGATGGGTAAGGACTTTGTCAACATAGGCATTACAAGCTCTCTTTCGCTATTTGCCATTGAAAGATTTTTCTTGCCATTTGTCTGTAAGTATATCTAAAGCAGCAGGTATTCCACAAGTTCGTGTGTCATTTGTGACAATATTCCAAGTTCATCTTATTGATGAGTAGCTGATCTTTACAGCCATAGGACCCAAGTTTACATTCTTTTTGCACTTTAAAGAATATGCCACTTTCTTTTAAAAAAAAACTCTAGGTATATTCAGTCAAGAGAGACTTTAGCATTTGATACATTGTTGTTAAGTAGGTTATGTGCCGATAATTTTGTTTGCTTTATTTGTTTATTCATTTTTTGGAAGTGGGAATGTCACCCCATTAACTAGCCAAGAGTTAATCACTCGGTTGTTGCAAAACATTGTTGTAAAGTTTTGTTAGCTTTTCATGACTCACTGGGTAGCTATTCAACCAGAAATAAGGAATTTATCCTTTCCTGGAGACTTCCATTTCTTTGCCTTCCCGAGAGCAAATCTTACATCAGCTACTTCGGAAAGTCCTGTCCCTCATAAACTGAGGAAAGATCACGTTCGTCACCATCGTCATCACCAATTATTTTTCGACCTCTCAAAGTTTCAAGCAGCATTCTATTGCGTCATTTTTGCACCTTTGTGCTGGCGGGGTGGTACGTGGTACATTTGTTTTGGGGTGGAGATAGTGTATTGTGTTTTGTCATGGTATTTGGTTTGAGTCGTCTGTTATATCAGTTTTTGTAGTGAATTGCTTGAGTAGCGCAGGTTGTACTTTTCTGTCACGTTTCGACCTTCTATGGCACATGTAGGTTTTGTGCATTTTGTTGGGTATTTACAGAATGAGTTTATTCTTGCATGTTTTGCATAGAAGTGTGTGGGTGTCAATCGTAAATCAACTGTTTAAAAGTATTTATGATTATCCGTCCACCTTTGTTTTGCTTGGTTTTGTAATTGGTTTCATTAATTATTATTATTATTATTATTATTATTATTATTATTATTATTATTATTATTATTATTATTATCATTGTTCAGTAGTTTTATTTTTATAACGTGCTTTCACTTCACTACCGAGCGCTGCTCTGTGTGCCGTGGGTATGTGCTCTGGTTTGCTGTGACGCTCTTATGGTTACAGTATTGGAAGTGTTTTGCGTAGGATGTATGCAGTGCGCACTAGTGCAATTTTCTCTATGTTATATATATTTGTAAGTCCTGATATTTTTGTTATGTATTTGTCTGAATATTTTTTTATTATACCTAAGACACCTACAATGATAGGAATTGTTTCTGTATTTAGATTCCACATTCCTATTTCCAGGTCTTTGTATTTTGAAAGTTTTTCCATTTCTTTTAGGGAATAGTTGTCATCTGCTGGTATTGATACATCAATTAGAAAGCATTATTTTCCTTCATGATCTTTGACAACTATATCTGGTCTATTTGCCTTAATTTCTCTATCTGTGTGTATTGGCATATCCCAGAGCATGGTTGCTTTTTCGTTTTCTGTGACCTTTTATGGCGTGTGTTTTTACCATCTTTTTTCTGTTGTTATTCCATAGTGTTGGCATAGCTTCCAGTGTATATAGGTCCCAGCTCTGTCGTGTCTGTCAATATATTCCTTCTTAGCCAGGACTGGGCAGCCAGAGATAATATGATTTATTGTTTCTTGTCCATTTCCACATTTTCTACAGTT
>NC_068987.1:34723683-34724741 GCF_001194135.2 Octopus bimaculoides
CTTCTTCTTCTTCTTCTTCTTCTTCTTCTTCTTCTTCTTCTTCTTCTTCTTCTTCTTCTTCTTCGTATTTGTTAGGTAGTATGATTTACTTGTTTGTATTTGTCAGCTTCCTTAAAAACTGAAAACTGTTTTTTGTTTTGCTCGTGTTTTGTGGCTATTTGTATTAGTTTTCCTTGCTTCTGGAGTAGGTATTTTTGCAGTCCTATGGTAGTTATTTTATAATAGTTTTCCAGCTGTATAAGACCCCTGCCACCTCCTCTGTGTCGTATATATATAACCTTTCTATGTCAGATTTTGTGTGGTGCATCCTATATTCTGTCATTATTTTTCTTGTTTTATTATTATTATTATTATTATTATTATTATTATTATTAATATCACTTACATCATCATCATCATCATCATCATCATCATCATCATCATCATCATCATCATCATCATCATCATCATCATCATCATCATCATCTTTATTATTATTATTATCATCATTATTATTATTATACCTGATATCTTGGAAAGTTTGTCAAACGTGACAAAATCGATTCGTTTTTCTTATATTCATATATATTTCATTTAATACACTATTTTGAATATATTTAGCAATTATCCGGAAGCACACATATGTACAACGGAAAACCGATTAACTATTGACGAGATGTTTACACGTACATATAGAAATTAACATGTTGTCAACCAACACACCTGATGTACCACAAAAATGTTAGATATTCAATTATATATACTTAATTGCCAATTGTACAAACCTCACGGATCCATATAAATCCATTGGCACACGTACATGTACACATATTTGCTTGCAAGCTCTCTACTGTCGAAAAGAAAATCCACTTGCAAATGTACATGGAAAGAAGACATAGCTAGATCTTGAAATACCTATTTTCTTCCAGCAAAATTCCGCTGGTAGTAAATTGTTTCGTAATAAAATCATTTAGTGGTTGTGCTGAAATTATCAAAACGACCGAGTCACCGTTTCATTCTGTTTGCCTCTCTCTCTCTCTCTCTCTCTCTCTCTCTCTCTCTCTCTCTCTCTCTCTCTC
>NC_068987.1:34726281-34730546 GCF_001194135.2 Octopus bimaculoides
CTCTCTCTCTCTCTCACTATATATATATATACGTGTGTGTGTATGTATGTATCTATGTATGTATATATATCTTTACTCACTCTCTCATTATCTTTCTGTCTATCTATCTAACTATCTATCTCTTTGATTCATTCTGTCTCTCTTTCGTTTCTCTCTCATATGCGCCATTTCGTATTATCCTACTCTATGTCTAACTCTCTTTCACATGCTTCCCTGTCATTAATTCCCTCTCGCTCTTATTTTCTTTTTGATTGCATAATTTAATAAAATAGGTTTTGTTATTCATCATAAAGGGTTACTGGTCGATGATAGTTATACTAAATGCGTAGATATTGATGGTGATGAAGAAGTGACTAAGGGTGATGGAGATATATTGCATAGTTGTGCGTGGATATGTTGTTGAATTAAGAGATTTTCGCTGGTAGTTATTATGTAACTCGGTCGTCTGTTGGCGATAGTTGTCTAGATGTTCATAATGGTGAAATAAGGTGTTTCTGATGGAAGTAACAGGTCTGTGATAGCAATAGAGGGCCTGCAGTTGATTATGACAGTGACATTTTAATATTAATCTTCCACTTGGTGATAGAAGAGTTTTGGCGGTGGTAACAATGATACCACTGTTAATTGTGCTGTTGTTGTTGTTGGTGACAGTGGGAAAAATAGTAGCAGTAATAGAGGTTTTGTTGGTTAGAAGAACGATATTGGTGATGAGTAAGATTTCGGTGGGTATGATATCGATATTGTTGATTTCGGTGATGTCTGTTTTAACTGTAATGTTAGTCCTCATGTTATTACTGTCATATGAGTCCTTTGGAAGACATTTAATCGGCATGGTGAAATCTGCTCAGTAATACGCCTTTGTCGTGCTCTACATTATCTTACAGTCAATGATGAGTCGGTGTAGTGTGTCAGACTACACAAATTGCATTTTCTTCCCTGTCCAGTCTCTTCCTGCATATCTTTAAATCCTACGTGTGGATACTGTAGATGTGCAGGCAGTGAACCTGAAGAAGCAGAACAAATTGCTGCAAATCTGCATTCATTAATGTTTCCGTGCATAAGGTCGAATGGTTTGGCCCAATGATGTATTTTTCTTTTCTACATGTATGTGCTGTTCATGTATATATCGTGCGAGCATTAGTTGTGGTTTATTGCTTTTAGTATGCTGTAGCTGTTCCTCATGTATTACACGTGTGTATGGAAATTGATCCTCACGTAGTAATATTAACCATGCTTTAGATAGTTCAGTAAATGGCATTTTAGTATCGTCTCTAAACAAAGTTCTATGTAAAATGCGCACATTAGTGTAATATGTAGCTAATTGTTGATCGTTGCAAAGAGATTATGATTGCATGAAGGTGGCATATTATACGATACATTTTATAAAGGATAGTATTCAAAGCATTACTATAAGTGGGAAGTTTTCTTTTTTTGAAGCCAACATACGATTGTTATGCAAGATATTATAGTAGCAATCGGTGAGTGTAGTACCGTAAATCTGTATTGTAATTACGAGATTTATAAGGGTCAAGCTGTAAAATTCCAGAAATTTTAATTCGGATGAGTGCTTATGCAACCACATCACTTCGGTGTTTGTTGGACCCTAGGTTTATTATAATTTGGTTCAACTTCTAGCTTGCGAAAGTCTGACAACATTGGAATATTTGGTCATATACGTTTACTTGTACATTGATTCCTCGCAGTACCAACGGGTTGGAGTATATCCTTGTGGTTTTGTTTGCCTACGGAGCTCTTACAGTTATTATATCTTTGTGCCTTATCGGTTAACTGGCGGATGAATAGGTTTAAATGTAAATATTTTTCAATTAGAATGTTTTGATAAGCGTTATTATAACTTTTGAGACTGATTTACAAACAATTTTTCTCTTAACGGCGATTATAATGATGACTTATAATATTAGTGATTGTTAAAAACCACACGGTTATGTCATACTATCAATATTGCTGTACCTTTCATTCATCATATATATATATATGATCGTAATATCTCGGATACGATAGTTTGACCAAAAGAACCGACTTTTGTAAGCAAAAATAAATATTGAAACAACGCATTTTGCTAAATTTGGACATACGAGAGTTTAACATAATGGCAGTAATATTTATAGAGAGAATGCTACTTGGCTGAAAACAGAAGAAAACAAACTAGGTACATAAAGAGTTTGAAGTACCTTGGCCTTGCGATGATTTATGGGTACTAAATGTTTGTAATAAATCAATTAATTCGTCTATTTATCAACTCATTAAATAGTGTTCCGAATACTTGCTATCATTTACAAATCAGAGTACATGATAGATATTAACTTTGGTTTCATTTTGAGATTGTAATGGGTTGATGACAAAAGGAATTGTATGGCCATTAAGCTGAGCAACTGGTGAAATAATATTCTTTTAGGGCAAGATGATACAGGGAAGATGAATCATAAATTCTCGATAAATCAATGGATATATTGTAATTAAAAATAATGAGATGAAATAATGCGTTACGTATTACATAATTTAGTAATATATTGTTAATTACTATCTTTTCATAAATTTATTATTTAAATATTGTTATGGATGCGGCTAAGTAATTGGCAGCATGTATGTATCCTCAATTCAGATTCTTGGGCAGACTCTGTGTGAGGAAATTCTGTGACAAACCCGTTCATTTGACAGACAGTTTCGGTATTTCACTAATAAAAATATAATGTTTGAATATTTCGCATACATTTGCACTTTCAAGTAAACTTGAAGGCAGAATAAGCGTGTCGCTCCATTCACCATGATTTATAATTTTCATCTACCTAATATCACCTATAAACATTGGGTCGAACCTTTTTATTGCAGAATATACTTGCCAACGACGACACGTAGCAGGATCGAATAAACAATATCTTATTTGTCACGCTCACGTTGTAATAACTATACTTCGTATATCCCGCTGACGCGAAGTGAATGCGTAGTAATATTAATCCTACATAGCAGCAACTCTGCGAACCTTAACAGGTGCAACTGTACATGGTCAAAGCAGAGCATGGAACAATAGTGGCTAAGAGGTGATTCTACACTCCTAATATCCTTGGAACTCCGAATATTGGCACTACTACCGGATACAATTTAAGTTGATTCCCAGGAAAAAGATTATTGTCACACGAATTTAAGCGCCCTAAATAATACTTTCGCACTAGATCACAATTTGACTTTCTTATATTGTTTCTATATTTGTGAAGGTTTAAAAAGAAAAGATTGCTTTGTTTATGCATCGTCTAATCATTGTCATATTCTAGGAGGAAACTCCGGATATGTTCCATGTTTACATTATTCAGTTTTTTTTAATCACAAAGACAAAATTTCATACGACAAAATAATAAATAGGATATTCAGCGCATTCTGTGATTGAAATTCTTGATAGAGCACGTGCTCTTACCTGAATATGTATTTCTGTATATACACAATCTCATATATACATACAGTCACGCACATACACACACACACACACACACACACACCATACACATACATACACAAACAAACAAACAAACAAACACACAGAAAAACACTCCTATACAAACACACACATATATTTTTGTATATATATTTCTGTTTATGTATACTGGTATATATATGTATATAGGTGTGTGCATATATGTAAGTGTATGCATGTATTGGATGTATGTCTATATGAATATAAGTGCATATGCATATATACATTATTTTATTATACATACATATATATAAAAGAGACAGTGAGAGAGATTGCAATAGATAGATAAATAGATAGATAGATAGATAGATAGATAGATAGATAGATAGATAGATAGTTACTAAGTAATCCACTGAGACGTATCAGAACTGTATGCACTCATTCATACTAAAATACGAAACGATATCAATCGCACATTGAAACAGCCTACAGTCATGCACACGTTGCAGAATTACAAATACACTGCGGTGGATGAATAAACGCAAACATTGATGTCTCTATAATTCTTTGCTCGTGCCCTTAATACTTTAAGCTGACTGCTTTATGGGGTTTTATCGTAAAATCCCTGTGAGAACAGTATTATTTCGATATTCGTAGCATTGTATATGAATGAAGACTGACGAGAGGTTTAACGTATGTCTAACTGTTTGCTATTAAATAGACAAGATGAATTAACTGACGAAATCAATGTAAACAACTGGCAAAATACTAATATAAAACGTACACACTCATACGTATATATATTCCATTGGGTATTTGCATTACGTAAGTGAATATA
>NC_068987.1:34730858-34734545 GCF_001194135.2 Octopus bimaculoides
TATACATATATATATACAGAGAGAGAGATACTCATATACATACATATATCTGTATCTACACATGCATGTATACATGATATATATACGCATATATTGATATATATATATATATATATATATACATTTATATATATATATCTATATGTGTGTGTGTGTGTGTGTGTGTGTGTGTGTGCGTGTGTGTGTATGGGTGTGTGTATGTGTGTGTGTGTGTGTGTGTGTGTGCGTGCATAAATAGATATATAAATATGCGTGTATGTTTGTGTGTGTATGTATGGATGGATGGATGTATACATATGTGTATGTATGTATGTATAAATGGCAGAACAGAAGAGTGTAATTTAGATTGATTTATCTTTTAGGAAAATGTAGAAAATAACAATATACAACAGTAAATTAAGAAATATATTTTGAGGCGAGAGAAATGTATGAAGTTTGGATTTGTTGAAAAACAATTCATCTTCCAAGTGAAAATATATACGTGTTGCTATGTACAGTGTTTACAATGGAAAACGATGTAATCCACCATAATTTATTCGTCTTTTGACTGAGATAAACTCTTCCATTACAAACCTAATTTAAATCAGTTGTGATGAGTAATTTGTAACTAATCTCAGGGAAAATTTAGTTAAGTTATACGTGTGAAAATTTATCTGATACGCTCCTTGGAGACGTTTACAGTCATGTCTCGGCTGGTGTAATGTGTGCGTCAACGTCTGAAATATTTTCTTAAACGTTTCACGATGTTTATTTACAAGGTCCATGCTTGACGTTCATTTTTCATGGTTTTAGTTAAACTCACCCTTTCAGTAGATTATGCATCTCGTTGTAAGTAACATATGCGTTATATTTCTGCGCTACATAAATATGCTTATTTAGTTCCGTTCCACTCAATCAAGAGAAATATTTTTAGCATCGCATTTTGTATACAACAATGTCTCTCAGCGTTATCTGCGACTCGTCTCTACTTTGCATATCGTCATTGAATAATCTACCATTTTTAGTGGAATACTTTGTCCCATCTCAAAACGTTGTCATACATTAAAGTGCCAAGCTTTTGGATGTTGCAACAACTTTACTATTCTCTACTGAATATCTTTCTATATTTCTTGACAAGATTCTTCTTTCAGATTTCCATGTATTTTCGGGCAGATTTTTTAATCAAGCATTCTAGTATCCAAATGAGATACACACACTGATCAGAAAAAAGTACTTAAGTTATATACCCACTGTCTCTTTACATCTTTCACCAAATCTCACATTCTAAATTCAAACATTGAAAAATATATGTCCAATCCCATTGTATAATTTTAACTTTTTGTGCACGATTGTTACTGAACTTCTAAGAGTGACTATACCTCAGTGATAGGAGCAAATATTTGCCAATATTGTCAAATATCCGCAAATATACGTTGAATAATGTTAAAACTTGTCAAACATAGATTCATAATCCAGGTTTGACAAAGAGATTTATTTTTAACTGTGACATATCTCTGGAGCATAAGAGGAATAGAATATTTAAATTTCTTATGAATATACATCTTTCCCCAAAAATCTTGTTTTCGATATGAGCAGTAGAAATTTACATTTATCTTGCATTGGATTATGCCTTCGCTATAATTAAAAGTTGACGTACCGCATCTAACACCTATGACATATTTATTTGCAGTTTTTGTTTAGTTATGATATCCAGTTTTGAGGTTAGCTGTTTTACTATAGATGTCTGATAGGTATTTCATTATCGTCATTTTGGATGCATACATCTCACATGAGTTCGAACATTCCGTCTGAATGATTCTGCTAGTGTAAGGGTCGAACATTGTTTTGGTATTGAACATTGTGCTATATATTTACAACACTACGCTCTATCTTTTATCATCGAACCGACTCATATAATGAAATTGATGTATTATGTAATGTGAAACCCAAACATTTACACGTATTCGTTCTCTATATTCCCATTAATGTGCGTGGATGCTACTTTATTATGACAACTTCATTCAGATTTACTGGCTACACAAAGCTCTTTAATCCCGGAGAAGCTTGCTTTATGAAAACAGTTTTATTAAATCATATCATTTAAAACATGAAACAAAGAATCCTTGACAAAATCATGTAGGGTGTCTTCAATTCAATTCATAAAAATGGCCAAATGGTTGAACTTTCGCGTGATGTTGCAATTGCTGACTGCGATTTTATTAAATATAAACACACATAGTAGCTATTATACAGAGCCTACCAATCTACAGCAATGCATTGTTAAGTAACGTAAATTAAGATTCAAATTTCCTCATGTCCAGGTAGGCATTTCGTGACGCAACTCAAGTTCAGAAACATATACTGATAAGTACGTAAAATGGTCAGCTCGACTTCGAGAATTAGTAGACATATCTCTTTCAGGCTATTCTATTAAAAACAAAGATGGTGCCAGTGGATAAAGGACGTTCTTTATACTGAAACATTGAAAATTTGAATGTCATGAATGTAATAATGCATTTTGCTTTGGGACTGCCCCTTCATGGGATGACCAGGATATTCACATCAACAGATATTACAAAGGAACAGATATACAATTTGGTAATGGCCACCTCACGAATATCCTAAATATTTTAATGCTAGTGGATTTTAAACAGAGCCTGTACAAATTAAGAATCCAATGATGAAGATATAGCAATACATTTAACGTAACCATATTATTTAATTATCTTTAACTTATGAATTCAGCTATATTCATGAAGTTTCGGATATTGACATAGAATTTACTCAACATTAAAACAAGAAAACGCCTGATTACTGTTGCAATATACAACAATAAATCTACATTTCACAAGAGCATTATACAGATATGGAGTGATATGCAAATTTTCAAATAAGCAACAATCATATACATCAGATGAAAGCGTGTAGCCAGGTAATGCATGAATCCGGAAATACTTGACAATCACGGCTTCAAGTATGCGAAAATATGTTGCTTGCAGCTGACCATTACATATAAATAACAGAAGCACAATTAACCTGACAAGCCAACATGATTTAAAACAGTAATGTTGCAAAGAGTGCTAGTCAGAAAATTTTACAACCTAAACTTAGAAATAAACTAACAAACCCCGGCATTTGAATAAATGTGTCCCGAAGTAACAGATTTTAATATATATTATGAACATTTTTACAAATGTTCCCCGATAAAGCACGTTTTAATTTATGTTATACATATTCTTTTATTTGTTTGAGTCTTTTGACTGTGGCCATGCTGCAGTACCGCCTTTGGTCGAACAAAATCGGCCTCAGGACTTATTCTTTGTAATCCTCTTTTGCCGACATAGGTTGACAAGCGGTGGGGGGTGGGGGTACAAATACATGGCGAACCAGGCTGTACTCTTTCACCACAACTTTCTTTCGCTCTTACTTCGTGTTGCTGTTGTACCTGTAATTCAAAGGGCCAGCCTTGTCACACTTTGTGTCAAGCAGAATCTCTCTGAGAACTACATTAAGGGTACACGTGTCCGTGGATTACTCAGCCACTTGTACGTTAACTACACGAGCACGCTGTTCCATTGATGGGATCAACTGGAACCCACGTCGTTGCAACTGACGGAGTGCCACGAATACACACGCACACACACACAGACACACACACACACACACACATATGTATATATATATATATATATATATATATATATATAT
>NC_068987.1:34734816-34744599 GCF_001194135.2 Octopus bimaculoides
ATATCCCATGTGTTGGATCTTTAAAATTTCCCTATCGTATCTTCCTTCTCCTTAACCTTCTTTTCCTTTCTTTATATTTAATTGTTCTATGAGAGGGAAAAAAAAAACAATTTTCCACGTAGGTTTGAGGAATAAAAGATCATCTATACTGTCATTCAAATGAAACGGATCAATATTACCAAATCTTAATTCTCCATTTATCTATTCCTGCATTTTGCTTGGAAAACGAAAAGTTTACACTATATCTATTAAATAATTTCCCAAATTTACTTGAAGGTGGTAAATACTTTTCTAGAGAAAGAAAATTTACGAGTGATATCGGAAGCTATTAAATATAAGAATTTAGCGTTATACCATGTAATAATTGTTGATATTTTCTTTTTACTATTAGTATATAATTCTTGTCAATATTACCTTCATTAAAACTGAATTCTTTCTTATTGTAATGTTTAACATAAATGTGTTCTTGTTCATATTATTATTGCGTAAGAGAGCAGTCGCTGCATCAAAGTGACACTGAGGTAAAATATACGAAGTCCAATATACACCTCATGATTACCCGACTGATAAGGGTATAGCAGGTACATGCGGCACAACCATATGTGTGCGATACGGTGATCTTATATCAAGACAAACAGTGCATGATCTTGCAAGTGGAGCCCAGTTAGAATATTTTTTTCAGGTTCAG
The DNA here is from genome assembly GCF_001194135.2 of Octopus bimaculoides. NCBI lineage: Eukaryota > Metazoa > Mollusca > Cephalopoda > Octopoda > Octopodidae > Octopus > Octopus bimaculoides. The sequence continues at coordinate 34,735,505 of NC_068987.1, forward strand.
TAGCCCGTACCACTGAAAGGGTCACTGAATAAGGGATGTTTAAACTTGGTGATCGAAATGCCTATGTTTCAAGAGGTGTATTATTCAAATCCCAAAGAATTCCTCTCAGCACATGGCTATGACGTTCCCAGCTCCACTTCTGCCCGTGATCAGAGGCGCACAAATCGTCAGCTACCAAAGATATGCTCAACTGATTAAGGACAAAGAAATGACATGCTAAGTGTGGTATGTAGCCCATCTTTTATACCAAGGCAAAACATGTACGTGATAACACTTCCAAACAATTAAGATCAGAAGCCACTAGAACCAGTGCCTGGTACTGAATCACGGCATCCGCTACCAAGGGACATGCTCAACTGGTTATGGCCAAACACCTGATAGGTAAATCTGTGGTATTGCGAAGAATATTTGCTGTAATCCATTTTTATACACACAAAACTATTATTATTGTTGTTGCTATTCATACCAACCTTATAATTAATATTTATAAATTTATACTCTTTCATATGTTCATCATCAATACCTAGTTTATTGCCTATCATATTTATATCCTTATTGTTCTTTCCTTTGTTCAGTTTTGTTAAAACTATTTTAGTGTAATTTTATCTAAATTTTTAATTTTATTATGCACCCTAAACTTTGTCAACTTCCCTTTAATTCTGTCATTTTTTCGAATGTTATTATTATAATTGTGGATATAGTAAATAGTATCTTTATATCCAACTTCAAATGATGAATGGTTATAGCAATTTTGATTTTGTTTAAATATATTTCTCATTAGCCGAAAGCCTCGAAATACGAGTAGGTATATATCAAATAATAGAATTTATTATGTTCCTTGGCCGAATTTTTATTTACATATCGAAAGCATGCATTAGGCTTATGAATAAGTTTGTTGGTATAACTCATTACTTAAATCAAGTGTAACTGCGAGGAAGTTAACAATAGTAGAATCATTATCTAGTGATAGAAACACCACGACGCTTAACGTATTTATGATTTTTTCTTGATCTTTCTAAATTAACCATATTAGATTTATATATAGTGACTCTATATAATCCAAGGAGCACAATAAATTCTAACATTAAAAAATATCTACACGTATTTGAAGGTTTTCTGCTAATGAGGATTTAGTTAATCAAGAGAATGTAGTTAATTAAGAGAATGTAGTTAATCAAGAGAATGTAGTTAATCAATGCATTATTGGAAGCCGAATATAAACATAATATTTACTTTATCCAGAATCACTATAAAAACAAGATTCCAGAATTGATAGAATTATAGATAAGTTGAAAATTATAGGGAGTATAACAAAAGTGAAAATAAAACTAGAAATTTAGCTGAGAATTTTGTAGCACACAATAAACAGAGACTTAGGGGACATCTAAATCCTAAATCTATAAATAAACGTTAAACAGATAATGTGTATGATGGAATTAAATTTCATGATTATCTTCCCGAATAAGGTCTCGATTCTATAACCGATCACAACTGTAATAATATAGTAAGTCTTTCACCTAGCATTATTATTAATTTTAATAATAATAATAGTCCCAACATAAGACCCGATTTGCAGAAGAATACGTGTGGAAATTCTTTTAAATATTAGTACCAAATACATGTGAATAAATTCATGTGTAACTGTCTACATAAAATTATAAGCACTTAAGAAAATCAGTGTCTAAGTAAAAATATTGTATGTCAGTGTAAAGTAATAACTTGAGAGCGTAAGTATGATTACATAGCTTGATCTGCTACAATATGAAAATATAGGTCTTATAATCATTCTAATAACTTTTAGTATAAAAGAAAAAAGTAATTCTACAAATCTTAGTAAATGCCTCTTTGATTTAAAGGATAAGAATATTAAGTATGATTTAAAGTGGTCCATTATTAGTTATGCACCATCGTACAATAATGGTAAATCTTAAATAAATGTATTATATAACTACTTCTAAATCAATTTTATTGAACACTTTACCTTAAGATGTTGCCATAAATTTAGAAAGGCATTCAAATATTTCAAATATTAATTGTAATAATGTTTCAATTATTATATATGGTTAAGTCTTATAAAAGGTTTAATATAATGTGTAACTAGATAACTAATTATTGTGACATAAAGTATGAATTAAGCCTTAGGTAGAATTCTTATCTTCAGTATTTATTCTTTAGTTATCCAGTGACGTCATCAATAATTGTATACGAAAATAATATTTTTTAGGTTATAATCTTAGTTTATTTTTCTATGTAGTTTTCTACTTCTCATAATGTACTATATTTATATCTGCCTGTTTAATTTGTTATTTTGATTTCATCATTAACTGTGGTCACCAATAGTTGAATGAGCTTTCTTAAATACGCTTATTTTTTATTGTATTTTATATATATCTTTTATAAACGAATTTCGTTTTTTAATGACGTCACTACTAGTTGACTGAAGGAACGGCTTAGGTTGAATTGAAATTTAGGCGTTCTTTTTGCTAGCGTTTATCTTATTTAATAATTTGGAGTCAACAAGAGGGAGAGCAGTTGGACATTTATTTGAAATCAGTGCAATTGTTTCTACAAAACGTAGTACCCCTTGCTTGTAATGATCTGATTATGTAACCTTTCCCTGTAGTAAGGTAGCTAATTGTGTTCCTTCAGGTAATGTATTAATATTGTTTCTGTAAACTCAGTTTCCAAATTTCAAGTACATCCTTTTCTTCCTGTTGTGACGTCCAACAAGTAAAGTTCTCTGGCTGAAAGTATGTTGATAAACTGCTTTGACTTTCTGCATGGAATGGAAATGGAAGCACTTAATGTCTTTGTACAGTTGATATATTCTTCATGGTCGGTTACACTTGCGATCGCCCTTGGCAGACCTTCAATAATTCGGTGGCCGATCTCTTGGTTGGCTTACAAGTACACACACATAGTTTTGTATGTATGTTTGTATCTATCTGTGTGTGTATATAAATATAGGAGCTCTCCGTCGGTTACAAAGAAGAGGGTCCCAGCTGATCAACGGAAGAGCCTGCTCATGAAATTAACGGGCAAGTGACTGAGCAATCCACAGACACGTGTAACCCTAACGTATATATGCATTTACTTATATATACACATATATGGATACGCAGGTACATATTACATTTGCCTATATGATATCCGTACTTGCATATCTATACCTCCATGGTCACCCGCGCATACGCAGATATGGATACACATACACACACGTGTACATATATACATATCTATATATACACATATACATATATACACGCATATAGCAGGTGGTCTATATGGAAACGATGCCCTATTCGTAATCGATACTAGCACTAATATAGAAATAGAGAGATACAGAAAAAAAAAAAACTACACGAAGTATTAAAGAATTTCGGCCTATCTCTAAACATAAATGGTAATTAACGTAAAGTAAATATTCTAGATACTGCTTTTAGCTTGGAAACAGAGATGTACGAAATGTTCCATAAACCGAACGAGTGCCTTAGGTACGTAAATGTAATGTCCAATCATCCACCATGCATAACGAAAGCAATAGTTCGGGACGTAGCCACTAAAATTAGACGACTGTCAGCCAATGAGACAATATTCAACATAAATGCACCATACTAAAATGAAGCACTAGCCGGGCATAAGGAAAAAGATCAAGCTTACACTTGTTGATATCCTAAATCGTACTAATACCCACACACGCAAAGAAGAAAATACATGCATTATGAACATCTACAAGAAATACATAGCAATAAAATACACATACGCAAGATAGAATGGAAACAATAAACAAGAGCCGAAAATATAGCAATAGCATCAACAAGGACACACAAAGTAGCAAGAAAATCCAACAAAATGTACTACTACATACACAAATACGATACAAAAATATACATGCAGGCAACAACCAAAAACACGGATCAAACAAACAACGCAGGGAATGATAAATGGGAATCATAAAAATAAGAATAGTGACCCCGAAAATCGTAATACGAGCGAAGAAAAAAGACCGACAGTTATAATAGGACCCCAATCAAAACTGAAAAACGAGCAATAATATCAAGAACACTGCAATTTAGTGAAATAAATCGAACCAGGGCTTAATCTGTGTAAGCCTAGTACTTATTCTATCGTTCACTTTTGCCGAGCTGATAGGTTAAAGGGACGTAAACACTTGAACATTTGTTATCAAGAGAGAGTGGGAAACAAAGACAAACTTAGATACCTCTATTTCATATGTGGGAAATTCCGTCTGTGGGTGCGTTTGTGGACTTGTTAGCAATATCATTTTATTATCTCATTCTTTAACTTGTTTCCTCCATTAGACTGCGGATATGCTGGAGCAACGCCTTAACATAATTTAGTCACTTGACACATGAGTAAAACTCATGTCTGGAAACCTTGTGGCATACTCAGATTGTTGAAAACAATCGAAAATGGGACCCCTAGAAGGGATACCTCTCTCCCACACACACTCTCTCTCTCTCTCTCTCTCTCTCTCTCTCTCTCTCTCTATTGCATATTAATACCGAAGAGACATACCCTTCACTTAGATTATAACAACCGAGGGAAATAAGCCATTCATTTTCTAAAACATTGCTATAGATCAAGTTGAGTGTGCTTATTTCTTAGTATAGAGTCATTTTAGAAATTAATCCACTACAACCCTTAAACAAGTAAATAGTATTTTCCTAAACAATACATCCACTTATTTCGGTTAGTGACTTATTCGCGAATATACAAACACTAGCGCTGCTGAGAGTGATATTCTCTGGGAATGCATAAAAGCCCTTTTCAAAGTTATTTGTTTTGAATAGTTATTAGCTCATATCTAATTAGCCTGTTATTACGTAAAATGCTTCACGATTTTAGTATACACACCTTATTAGTATTTCCTCGAAACACTATATACTCTGGGTACGCATTAAAACCCCTTTCAGGACTACTTTATTTGAATTCTTATTGCCGGGTAACTAATTTAAATGTTATTACATAACTACGTAACAATTTGTATATTCGTAACTTATTGGGAATTCCTAAAAACAAGATCATGTGGGTATTCTCTGTAAATTCACAAAAATCGTTTTCAGGGTTATATACATTGTATTGTTCTTATTAGATTAGCGAAAAAATTATGAGAATGGAAACAAGGGACAAGCCCTACTTTCCCGGGAATTACCAAGTACGTCAGCTAGTATACATATATACACAACGTCCTTCTTTCAGTTTCCAACTACGAGTTCCATTCACAAGGCTTTCGCTGGCCCGAGGCCACAGTAGAAGACACGCAGTGGGATTGAACTAGGAACTATGTAGTTTAGAAGCAAGCTTCTTTCTACAATGCAACTCCTGCGCCTTTGATTATATGTCTTGTCTATTCTATATCAAGTTACTAATTTTCAATCCAAAGAGTTTCTAATATCAGAGCAAACCACTTGTACAGCAATTCTATCGCCAATCAGTAAATATCAAATATATCATTGTCATCTGTCTTATTTGGAATGCTACGTAAACTATTGCTACTTGCTTAACGATTCGTATGAAATACATCACTTTGTTACTACGCTTCACATCACACAGCCTATCTTTATATCGAATCTGTGATGAAAGATTTACACTGCAAGTATCGGCTTCTTCATGGCATTACTTCTACACCATGGAGTAGTGGATTGGTCGGGGAGGCGCTATTCTGTGTGTTTTATTTTGAAAGTGAAGACACATATTAGTGTCATGGGGTGGGTTTTCGGGTTATTGGGTATAATAAATGGCGAAATTTAATATGAAGAACAAAGGTGACATTATAAACTCATTTAAGTGGGAAGATATATGATGATGTTTAAACGATCACATTTCTACAAAGTGTTGTTATGTGACACGTATCAAAGTGCCATGTTGTAAATTGCGCCTTTGGTTTAAGCTACTAAGTAAAATTATATCTGATTTCGCAACATTAAATGTCTTTTGTTTCCTGCAACATAAATCAATTGGGGCACGACGTTTCGAATTATGACACATGTTCGGGATAAAAATCTCTCTAATTTCATCCTTTAAGTTACAACTTTTGTATTCCCTGAAGATTTTAAAAGCAATCATTCTATGTCCATTGTAAAAATAAACATTAAATGAAGTGTAAAAGCTATCATTATAATGATACAGAATTTCATTTTCAAATTTATCGAAAGCTTAAAGATGTATTTCTCAGCAAATTAACGTGTCCGAGTTCGCTTCTCTTCTTATAATGTCTTAGACGGTGTTTGCAAAAACAATAGCTATGAACTACTCCTGTGCCGACGGAAAGTTACTGAAAGATACGAGAGACTCAGCCTTAAAACATGCAACAAAATAGACACTACTGAGGGCATGAAGATTTAAAGAAACCTATAGATTATGTATATTACCCAATAAGAGAATAGTCACTGTAACAATATTCCTTGTATACCAAATCTAACTCAACGAGCATTACGACAGTATCGTGCATAATACCTCGCATGGGATGCTACTACAAAATACGTAGTAACGATGTCAAACTCTTGATTACGTGACCGTGTTTGTTCCCACGCATTACCTGAAGATCAATATAAGCGTGAATAAATTCATTTGGAAATTTCGTCTAAGATAATGATTAGAAGATTTTTATCATTTTCTGTTCTTACGTCTCGGCAAGTTGGTTTTTACTTCTCCTGAACACACTGTAGTTAAAAGCTATAGCAATAGGCATCACAATGTAGTAAAACGAATGAACATGTCATGATTCATATATGACATCCATCAATTCAACAGTTGACATGTTAAATAACTGTCAGTATAAAGCAAAACCCTCAGATAGTACATGTAACACTTCGTCTACAGAAGCAATATTTCTTTCTGTATTTCTTCATTGCAAGCAAAGCAGTGATGTAATTAAGCATGATTAATTACAAAAATTCCCCGCACTTGATACAGTATTATAAAACAAAGAGCATTTCCAAGTATTATATAATAAAGATCCTTTCCAAAGATATTATTCATATTGCGACAAGATGTCGGGTAATGTCTTAATTGAAATAATCAATGTTTCCTTCGACCAACTTCGCGATATGCAGGATAAGAAAAGTTCAATTTCTGAGTGTTTACTTCGAAAACAATGAAAATAACAAAGTAAGTGAACATTCAATGTATATATAAATGAATATCCTTAGATTTCTCTGCCCATATCTGTATGTGAATAAACCACATTTCATCAAGTATTGTTTCAACTTGTGGCACTCATTCAATGGAATGCACTTGTTCAATGGAATTCACTTGTAAAATTTCGTACAGATATCTGATCTTATATCAATGTCTTAAATATTGGTATATACAATGAAGATAATCTTGCCAGTTGCATTGATTGTGCGAGAAAAAACAAATTGTTATACTGTAGTTTACCTTTTGATTTCAAATCTCACTCATGTCCTTCGTTTTTCATTCTGGAGTCCATAGATATGAATAACAATGCGTATCGGTATTCTTCTAATCAACAATATCATTCTCCGAAATATCAGTCACACTCTCTATGTGAGAGAGTGATAAGTGATTACATAAAGTTGGGCACACAGGTACAACAGAATAAGTGAATGAATGAATGAATAAATAAATAGATAAGTAAGTAAATAAATAAAAGGATAGTAGATGCTGAACTGATTATAACAATATCTATGCGCTATACTGAATACGGTATTTAGAAATTTATATTAAATATTGAATTAGATATTTATTACACTCTGCAATGGATTGGATACTCAGGGATATGTACATTCTACCGGCTGAATAAATAATTTATTCCCTATGAAACATCTGGAAATATACACCATTCGATTGCTGAATTATTAGCAAGTATGGTGGAAAAATATACATAACGCCCAAAAATACAGTCAACTCACATGAAGTAATGATAACAACATATCGTTCCTACATTTGTAAATGTAAAATAAATGTCGTTACATCATATCAAATATGTATATATGCACGTCACAGATATTGCATCGCATTATTTTCATTAATTTTCATTCTTTTCCATCTGTACATCAAAATCAATCTCGATTTTCTAGTAAACGACAATGCATTTGTAAACGCTGGCGTAGCGCTGTGGTACGACATTTATCTCGCAACTGCATGGTTCAGTGTTCAATCACTGTGCATGACACCTTCTGAAGGTGTTATATTGTAGATTCGGCCGGACCAAGGAAGCCCATTATATATATATATATATATATATATATTTATATGAGTTTGTGTGCGAGCGTGTGTGTGTGCGCGCGCGCGGCTGTCTGCGCGTGTGCTTCTTTGTACATGCGCTTGTCTCCATCACTGCTTGACAACAGGTGTTTTTATGGTTATGTCACGTAACTTAACAGTTTGGCAACAGAGATCGATAGAATAAGTACCATATTTTACAAATATAATAAGTATTGGGGCCGATAATACCGACTAAAATTCTTCAATATGATATAAAAGATACTGATAATGTTAACAGAAGTCATACCAGTAATTCTAAAGAAATAGCTCTAAATTCTAATCCACATATATGTATTTTAGATGAAGTGGATGCAGTAAACGCTGAATGTATTGAGACTGAGGTTGAGCTCACGATATAGAGTGTAGAGGTAAATATTCCGAAACAAATGTAGACGTTTTCACTATTTTCCGTATTCCCTGTTGACTAATCGCTAACTGTATATATCTTGTGCTGATAAAAGATAGTCACGACTAGCAGAAGTGTCATGCAACTAAAGTATACCTTACATTGAAATGGGCAGAATTGAACACATTGCATAACAACAACAGCAACAACAACACACAAGAACACCACCACCAACAACAACAACAACAACAATAATAATAATAATAATAATAATAATAATAATAATAATAATAATAATAATAATAACAATAATCAAAATAATAATAATAATAATAATAATAATAATAATAATAATAATAATAATAATAATAATAAAAATAATAATGACAATAATAATAATAATAAATGTATAAAATAGCTCCTACTCTGCGAAACTTTTTATCTGTAAATATGAGATCATGGAGAACCACACTGATGTTGGAAAATGACAATGAAT
>NC_068987.1:34744739-34747143 GCF_001194135.2 Octopus bimaculoides
TATCACAACTCCTCTTCTGTCTAGCCCTAATACCGCTCTCAAAATTGCTCAATGATGCACAGTATGGTTATAAAATATTTGATAAAAATATAAATCATCTCATTTACATGGATGATTTAAAGCTCTTTGCAAAAAATGACCAACAACTCAAAGGCCTACTAGCGATTGTTAAACAATTCAGTGATGACATCAGGATGCAATTTGGCCTTGATAAATGTGCAAAAGCTACCTTTATCAAAGGAAAAATGACAAATACATCTAATGTGAACCTTGACCAGCAAAATGTCATAAAAGAGTTAGAACCAGCGGAGAGCTACAAATACCTAGGGGTAATCTCGTGGCTTCTGATTTTAACTGATTGGAAGTGTTCCCATGTATATGTTTTGTGTTGGAATAAATGATGGGCTACAGCAAATATTCTGCTCAATACCACGGGTTCGCTCGTCAGTTGTTTGACCTTAACCAGTTGAGCATGTCCCTTGGAGGCTGTCGATATGTGCATATCTGATCACGTACAGAACTAGGTGGGAAGTATCATTCACGTATGTTGAGAGGAATTCTTTGGAGTTTAAATAATTCACCTCTGGAAACATGGTTGTTACATTCAAAATCCTTAAACAACCCTTATTCAAGGACCTTTTGATCGGGATGGGCTACTCAACATGAAGAAAATTCTAGCTTGGCTTCACCTACTAGCTCATGCACTTTTTATCTTGATATGAGATTACTGTTACGCACATGATTTTGATGCATATACCTGGTGTACCACTATAAGACAGGTAGTCATGGTGGGCATACTGGGCTTCGAATGTTCGTAAGCTAGTGACACTTTAATGGCATGTACTGCTGTCACGCTTTGTAATGATAATAATAATAATAATAATAATAATAATAATAATGATAATAATAATAATAATAATAATAATAATCAGAAGAAGAAGAAGAAGAAGAAGAAGAAGAAGAAGAAGAAGAAGAAGAAGAAGAAGAAGAAGAAGAATGATAAAATATGTGAATTTGGCAGAAGACCAGTGACTGTGATAATAGATCAGTTGACCTTCACTGGAATTTGAACACAGACCGTAAAAAGCAGGAACAAATAACAGAAGGTATTTTTTATGATTACTCCAACGATCTTTTTATGTTCCGAATAGCTTCTGCTGCACCTGCTGTTACTACTACTACTACTACTGCTGCTGCTGCTGCTGCTGCTGCTGCTGCCGACACTACTACTACTAAGAACAACAACAACAACAACAACAACACCAATAATAATAGTAATAATAATAATAATAATAATAATAATAACTCTTTGAATACAGTGAATACAGCACCACAACAAACCAAATCTTGTAGTTTTCTTTGGATTTAGGTTAAGTGGTTCGTGGGAAGTAGATATAAAAGGTATCAAGAAATTGCATGACCTCACACATTCAGCAGTAAAATATTTTTATCTAGTGCTACAAAGTATGTCATAAATTTTCACGATGATAATAAAGACAACAGTGAAAATAATATAATTATATTTTAATTAAATATATAGGAAACTATCTCAAAACGCGTTTTCTTACACGGTTCTAAAATATACGAAAGGACAAAGAGAATTATTTATTAAAACAATGTAAAAATGTATTATTATATGTACAACATCATTGATAATTACATTTAAAAGGAGAGATAATATACAACAAAAGCCGCCTATTTACAGAAACATTGAATAAATCGTCTCATATACATGTATTTCTAACTAAAAATTGAAAAATTACAATATACAGAGAAAAGAGGAGGATATCGACAAATGCCAAAATTAGAAAAGGCGTTAAAATAAATATTGTTTAATGAGTCAGAGTTGCAATGATTAGAAAATTAGGAATGATGTCTGAGTTTAGAGAAGATATTACAAAGCTACTACCATAGCTAACTCTGTATCCCCTCCTCTCTACCTCTCCATCTACCTCCCTCTATTTACTTATACATGCCTCAGCGCTCTCACCCTCTCTATCTATCTATCTCTTTCTCTCTCACTTTTAATCTCCACGCCTACCCACCTTCATTCTTGAAATTACTCCTTCTCCACTCTGCATGAATATTCAGCTGGACCTTTTCCCTCCGTTAATATCAGCTCCTCAGTGTTCTATCTTAACTTCCCTAAACGCTATAGCCTCACTATCTTTTTATTATAGCCACACAGGGCTAAATACAGAAAATGGACAAATTACAAAGTAGACCTTTTCGGGGGGGGGGCGGATAATTTCGATCAAAAGGGATCGCGGAAAAAAAAAGGTGGGTATTTTGATCAAAAGGGATCGCGGGAACAAAGAAAAAAAAACAAAAAAACGTGGGTGAGGGGCGATCAATAGGGATCGTGTATCAGTCAATGTAAAAAAACCTGGAACAGATTAGGTTT
>NC_068987.1:34747637-34748350 GCF_001194135.2 Octopus bimaculoides
GCATCATTAACCACGGCATCCCCAGTCCTTCATGTAACGGTTCTTGACAGCAAATGGATCGCCTCACCATCGGAACGCCACCCTTCCACAGAAAGCGGAAAAGTATGCGTTCTAGTTTCGTGATGGTGGCATCGGGACAAGGCACGACGGTCAGGCGGTAATCGATGACTGATGCGATATACACATTAGCCACCTCGGCCCGCCCTTTTAGGGATAACTTTCTCTCAGCCCATGTTTGGCTGAGTTTGATCACTCTACTGGTGATCTCGTCCCAGTTCTTATCCATTTGGAGGTCCGGACTGAACCAGACCCCGAGCAGTTTAACCGGTCCATCCGTCCAGCGTCCCATTACGGAGTCACTGTTGGACGGTATGGGCTTCCTTCTCCAGGTGTCGAGTAACAAACCCACTGACATTTCCGGGTTAATTTTTGCTCCTGTCACCGTTTCGTATTCTTTAAGTGTCTCGCCTAGCATCTCGACGTGCTTTTCGGTCGACACTATGACGGTGACATCGTCCGCATATGCAGACACGCTCGTCCCGCAACTAAGCTCTCGTGGGATACCCCTCAGTGTCGCCAGCTTCCACAGTAGTGGTTCGAGCGTCAATACATACAGAAGCGCCGACAGGGGACATCCCTGGCGGACCGAACGCGTGATGTCGAACGGTTTTGACAGATGACCGTTTACCCGAATTACCGATCGGATGCCGCTA
>NC_068987.1:34749014-34749400 GCF_001194135.2 Octopus bimaculoides
AAACAAGTCTGGCATTTGACAATACAGCTCGTAGGGTAGACCATCCAATCCAGGCGACTTATCCCTCGCGCAGCCCGCCATAGCATCCCTTACTTCAGCAGCTGTGATGGGACCCTCACAACACTCTGCCTCTCCCGCCGAGAGCCGCGGCAGGCCGGTCAGGAAGGCAGTGAAGTCCATCCTGCGTTCCGACCCACCGCTCGCACCGAACAGTCGAGCAAAGTGCTGTTGAAAGGCTCCACACATCCTTTCGGGTTCGAGCAAACTACAACCCTGTTCATCGATTAGAGATCGAATGGTGGCTCTGTTACTGCGTTGCGCCTCCGCCACCCGGGCTTCTCGCGCAGCTTCGATCCCTTCGTTCCTTAAGGCACGCATTTTAGCTC
>NC_068987.1:34749410-34749919 GCF_001194135.2 Octopus bimaculoides
GCTTCGATCCCTTCGTTCCTTAAGGCACGCATTTTAGCTCTGACGACGCAACCTTCGTGTTTGGCGTTGAGGTGTTGGTCGAGGGCCATCCTCCTCACTATCCTAAATGGTAACTTTTATTTCTAAAGACATTAACCATCTTTAAAATACCACTTATACTACCCCTCCCATTGATCTACTAGCTCTCCATTTCCACTACTAATTCTGTCAATACCCTGTTCATTCACACCCCATCTGCTTCACTTTCAATTACTAGCTCCTACATTTCCCACACCACGATTGAACCACCTACTTCCTCCTGCTACTAGTACTTACTTGCTTTCTCCTACACCCATTTGACCTTTAAATTTCTTTTCATGATAATCAGATACATTAGATTACATTTTTTTTTTTTTGCTTCCGTTAATGCTTGTACATTGTTGGTGAATTACAACTGCCAACATTATGGAGAAACTCTGAGCCCCTGAAACAGCTGTCAGACTATATATACATACACACACACACACACA
>NC_068987.1:34749934-34757113 GCF_001194135.2 Octopus bimaculoides
TATATATATATATATTGATAGAGCAAACTTACTCAGATTACATGGACTCAAAGAATTAAATGGGAGAACGTATGGTGTTAGAAGTCCGACACCTATTTCTGGGGGACTCAGAGTTCCTTCATAATGTTGGCAGATGTAGTTCACCAAATATTTACAACCAGTAACGGAAGCAAATAAAAATTGGAATCTAATGTATCAGATTATTTCCCTTCGCAAATACTAATCGGACACAGACAGTATGTCGTTAGCTAGCTGGAGGAGAGTCTACCTGGGTCTATAAACAACAGTAGCATCACCAGACTATAAATAACAGTAGCATCACACATAGATATATGTATATATATGTACGTATATATATGTACGTATACACACACACACACCCACATATTTGTTTCTCTGATTATTTCTGGTTTTGTGCTTTTAAATACTAACACGCACGTACGCGCGCACGCACACGCACACAAACATGTGTATGTGTGCGTTTTGTGTTAGTAAGTAAGAAAGTAAAACAAGAAATCATGAACAAACACACTGCATATTGAGAATCCCACACTTATGTCTTTCATCGCAGGTGCAAATGCCAGTACAAAAACATTGAATATTTTATAGAATATTTCAGTAAGTTAAGGTCTAGAAATTCTACATTCTTTATGTACAGAGCAATTTAATAATAAATTAACAAATAAGTCAGAAATGATAATCTACTATACAGTGTCTTATATCTTATTGTAATGGGCGTTATCTCAATCGGCTGAACCGCTGCTCACCATGATTTTCGAGATTGCGAAGGAGATAATCAGGAAGGCTTTTAACAAACAAAAAAAGTGATAAAGTGTGATTATTTTGTGGATATTGAGTTTTGTATTAATAAATTACCTTTGATTTTTTGTTGTATTGCCCATGAATTGAGAGGGTTTACATTTACGATAGTATCCCTTCATTTCCCATCATAGATATGCAGATTTGCTACCTTATTATAATGAGAATTATATCAGTCTCTCTGTCTCTTTGTCTGTTCCCTCTTCACGGCCAGACTGCTGGACCAATGGTTACGATATTTTTCAGGATTACAAAAACGGTCGTCAACAAGGATTTTAAGGCTAAAATATCAGAAATTATGATCATTTCGTGGATATCGATTTTTGAATCGATAAACCACATTCGCATTTTTTATCAAAAATTCACCGACCACGATTACCTCTGGATTTTCACCGAATAATTCGTAGCCCTATCGTAGATACGAAGGGGGTCACGAGGACGGTTAATAAAGAAAATAAAAAGGAAAAAGTGTGTGTCAGTATATAGTGTGTATAACTATTTAGTGGTTATTGAAATGTGTCAGTGTCGGCCAATATTCGAAGCGGCTATTCGAAGCGGCAGTTTTATCACTCAAAATAACCCATGGTACCAGAGCATCCAGACATTATTCGCATAGAACAGTGAGAGGTAAGTCTTAGTCTGATTTTTTGGAACCCTAAAGAACCCGCTCGCGCATTAACAGCAAAAAAGGCACAGGACCAGACTTTAGATCGTGTAGGTGTATTATTACCTACTCCAATGTTTACACACGGCCAGTTATATGTAATTTGAAATGGAGTGTCGACCAAACAGAAAATAATGTCTAAAAATAAGTTTTGTAATCATATTGATAATATCGAAAGGAATATGATTCATAATTTCAATGAGGGAGTTTCTGAACTTTGAATCGATAAGGGTATAAACAAGCGTAAAATAGTGTAAACAATTGAAATGAAAGTAAATCTAAATAACATTTTTGTTAATACTTTTTATGTGGTGGTCCAAGGAAGGTCTAGCTTTCGTTAGGAGTAGTCCACATAACCATTCATGATACAGAGGCTGGGAGCCTATTTCAGTTCGGAGGTGAATCGAGATCACATGTTCCTTTGTCGCAAACACGTCATATAGCTGAAATAGAATGCTGTAGCACCAACAATAATGTGATTTCTCTGATATCACCCAGTAATCTCTCAAGTCCATTGATACACTTCTCAATACGTACAACTGTTTTGACTTCCCTACCTCATTTTATGCCTCAATAGTAGATGGGTAGATTTGCTACAATTATTAAACCACATTATCGTGGCTTAATGTCAATACAACCGGTAATATAACCGTCTCTGTATAGCTTCCATTTGAAACAGAATCACATAAAAATATGGATGCACCCTGTATTTTTCTGAAACAGCCTCGCTGCAACCAATTTAACGTTGCAACTACCTCGTATGAATTTTGATCCAGTTGTAAGTATAGAAAGAGAAAGATTACATAAAAAATTGTAAAACATTTCAGCAAAAATATAGGTACGGGATTTGGCATAGATAAGTGCACAGTATTAGATTTGTAGGATTTTTCTGTCAATCTTCCTTATTTCGCTCATATTCCAGTTCATTGAAACTGTAAATAACAAATGGAACTGCTTAGGAATGTATAGCTAACACCGAGTTGCATGCATTTTCGTGGTTAGAAAGATCAACAAAATGCTTAGCCGTCGCTACTTTCTGATTTCAGATTCCACCAAGGTCGACATTCCATTTCATACTTTCGAGGTCGATGAATTAAGTACCAGTGAAACATGGGAGTTCCTCTAATAGATAAGTCACCACTACACAAATTTAAGGCCTTTTGCCCATACTAAAAATAGGATTAGTATTATCATTACTATTATTGTTGTTATTATTAATACCATCATCATCATCATCATCATCATCATCATCATTATTATTATTATTATTATTATTATTATTATTATTATCATCATCATCATCATCATCATCATCATCATCATCATCATCATCATCATCATTCAGTAGATTTATTTTTATAGCGTACTTTCACTTCACTACCGAGCGCAGCTCTGTGTGCCTTGGGTATGTGCTGTGGTTTGCTGTGATGCTCTTATGGCTACTGTATTGAAAGTGTTTTGCTTGAGATGTGTGCAGTGCCTAGTAGTGCAATTTTCTGTATCATATATATACTTGTAAGTCCTGGTGTTTTTGTTATGTATTTGCCTGAATATTTTTTTATCATACCTAATGCGCCTACTATGATAGGAATTGTTTCTGTTTTAGATTCCACATTCGAGTTACCTCTATTTCCAGGTCTTTGTATTTTGAAAGTTTCTCCATTTCTTTTAGTGAAACGTTGTCATCTGCTGGTATTGATACATCAATTAGAAAGCAGTTTTTTCTTCATGATTTCTGATAATTAAGGCATACTGGCCTTAATTTCTCTATCTGTGTGCATTGGCATATCCCAGAGTATGGTTGTTTCTCGCTTTCTGTTAACGTTTCTGGCGTGTGACTATACCATCTTTTTTCTGTCATTATTCCATAATGCTGGCATAGCTTCCAGTGTATGTAGGTCCCAGCTCTGTTGTATCTATGAATATATTCCTTCTTCGCCATGACTGGGCAGCAAGAGATAATATGGTTTATTGTTTCTTGTCCATCGCTACATATTCTGCAGTCACTTGTTATGTTTCTTTTCATTATATGTTTTTGCTAATTTCTTGTGGGGAGGCTTTGGTCTTGTGCAGCAATTAAAAATCCTACAGTCTTTGCTTTGAGTTCTGATCTTCTCAACCATTACTGTGGTTTTTCTCTGTGTATTTCGTTTGCATTTAGTTTAGACTAGTTTTAGCCATGAAGGGGCTTTTCTTGACATCGTTTCATCATGGTCCGTTGCTGGTCTAATTTTAGCTTGGATTTCATTTGTTTTATAGATTTTGTTGGTGTTTCTTCTTCTTCTTCTTCTTCTTCTTCTTCTTCTTCTTCTTCTTCTTCTTCTTCTTCTTCTTCTCCTCTTCCTCCTCCTCCTACCCTCCTTATTATCTCCTCCTCCTCCTCCCCCTCCTTATTATTCTCCTCCCCTTCCTCCTCCTCCTTATTATTCTCCTCCTCTACCTCCTCCTCCTCCCCCTCCTCCCCATCCTTATTATTCTCCTCCCTACCTTATTTGTAATGCAGTTATTACCTTTTACTATAGGTTCTTTTTCGTTTGATCTGTATCTATTATGTTGTGGTATGTTTCACCTACTGCTTGGTCTTTCTTTTCCGGTTCTCTTGCGATCTCGTCCACCTCCAATTCTGTCATCCAATTTCTTTTCCTAATAGCATTAGCTTGATCTACTAGTTTCTCTTTAGTAATTTTAAACATACCCTTATCAAACCAATATGTTAACATTCCTTTTCTATAGCCCCTTCTTTTACTTTCACTTTCTAAGTAGTAATGTATCATTCCTGTTTTCTTCACTGGTCTACTTCATCCTCTTTAAACTATTATATGCTGAGGCTGTCTTAGGTTAACAGTTGTGGACATGCTCTCAAGTGAGCTTCCCTTAAAGGTTCAACCTCATTTTCGTGGTAACACCAGACTTTACACACAAACTCTTGTCTCTCAAAAATTGAGGTGAGTTAACGTTCGTCACCATCGTCATCACCACTATTAGTGTTCAATATTTTATAGTTTTAAGCAACTTTCTATTGCATCATTTCCTGCACTTTTGTGCTGGTGGGTGTGTGCTTGATTTTTCCCTTTCTTTTTATTTTTGTATGCTTTGTTATGCGTTTGGTCTAGGTTTTCTGCTGTATTAGTTTTTGTATTGTATGTTTTGTACAGCAGGTTGTGTTCTTCTTTCAGGTGTTGGACTTCTATGGCAAATATGGATTTTTTTTTATTTTTGGGTGGGTGTATACTCTATGAAATTATTCCTGTAAGTTATTCGCGGAGTGTATATTGGTATGTGTATATCATAAATTAGCCATTTCATTGTATTCGCGGTTATCTGTCCATCATTCTTTTCTTTTTGTGGTTTTGTTATGGGACCTTCTTTATAGCCTTTACTTTTTGACAGAACACCGCACATGGTGTTTATGATTATTTTTGGTGTATAAGCGTGATACTGAGAAGAAACAGCAATGCGCATATATATATATATAGAGAGGGTTTGTATATATACGGATGGGTACATATGTGATTAATATATGATTAAAATCTTACAGGTAAACACAGTTTTCGCATAGAGGTATTACAGTCCATGTGTTTACATTTTCACACGCGTTTTGTTGTGGCGGCGCATCTGAGGCAAGCTATTGTATACACACACACACACACATAAACACGTGCCAATATCCTCAAATCTCGTGAATCATTCATATGGTTTTTGCAGAATACAGGAGCCCACTTTTTGGCATGTCAAAAATGTGACTCACAAATTTCAATATATTTCAGTCTCGTAGGTAATAGTTTGAGTGTAGTGATAATTGCACCATGGGTATAGGTGTCTTGGTTTTCTATAATCTCTTCAAATCTTTGGTTATGTCCTTATATTTCTCACTTATTTTTTTAAAAATCCTTTAGTGCATTCTGTTACTGTAAGAGATTACAAAGTCAATGTTCTTACGCTATTTGCATATTTTGTCCTCCATAATCGTATCTTTTTTTTACTTGCTGCAATAGAATGGTCCATCTTTATGAGGAAGGTCCGTAAGACCATGTAATTCTTATTCACTATTAACATCCTCTAGTTTTGTTCATAACGCTTACCTGGTATCTCGAAATCATTCGCTCGGCTAAGATTGCAGTACCCTCATTTACTTATGCAGTGATGCCTGGGATTATACACTTTTGATGCCAGCTTACTGCATTCACTCAAGTGAAGGTTACTATATTCGTATACTTTCTACATTTGCTCTCCAGTTGAGTTATGTATATCATCACTTTTATTACATTCACCCAAATGGCTTGATCCTAAGTAGCTATAATTAGCGCTTCGTGTAACGACCGTCAGCTATATCTGACATACTTTAGCTTCATCATCGTTGGTCTGATGCAAGAATTGGCAACGTAATTATGTTTCTTTCCATCTGTTTACCTTGTTGTTTTTCCTTCTGTTCTTGATTTCGCCTACAGTTTCAGCAACCTTCTCGGTATATCTCGATGCCGATAGTATTTATTCCTCACTCTGCCTACCATAAGCTTCCAACCCCAGCAGCATAGAGGAGTTTTCCGAAATGAAAACTGTAAGCATCACATGAGAAGTATGTTTAAGAGCTGTTACATATAGAAGCAGAAAACATCGAAATGTATTCAGTGTAGGATATCCAAAAACAGGAAAGAAAAAAAGAATCAGCAACATAATATTGTTCATTTTGTTCCGATGATGGCAGAAGATACTTGTCTGTCCTGGGCAAAAGAAGCTGCAATGTTCTCATGACAAAAATCGAGCCATGAAAACAAAATACCCCGTCGTGGCAACTGCATTGAAGACAAGCAGAGACAACCACACAATAACAGATGTAACGTCTATTCTACGAAAGTACAGACAGTCATAACCTCACCGCAGCACAAACGCATCCAGTTGTCAAGGAGCAAACATATTAAATATATCAAACTGCTACAATGCTTCCTTCTACCAACAACTTTGTAAATATTTATATATAGTACATTTCTAATATGAGAAATGTTATACATTGTCAGTCATTTAAGGACAGTGAAACCAACTGTCTTTTGAAATTGAAGTGGAAATGATTGTAACATATCTTCATGGAAAGCATACAGACACTCATCTACAATATGAAGCATTATCGGTTGAAATACACATTTTAATGAAGAGATTTTCAAAGAAAAGGATCAAAATGTCTCATGAAAATAACATAAATTTAACATGTTAGCAATTGACAAACTCAACATATATTTCACCTGTCAATTATGAATGTAACATTTCTGGACACTATTTGAATTATTCCTACAAGAGTTGTAATCATATATATTCTAATTTTGAGTGAAAAGTTCATGACAGAAGTATTTTCATCTCATAGTTAGTAGTCGCTTCTCGAGGCAACTTCATCACAGCAGCATAAATATATTGGATTATTCAGTGACATGTATTACACCTTTATATCTTTTCGAATAAATCCGATAAAATCATCAATTGCACATTCTAGAATGGGCACAACTCAATTCGTATTTACATCAAACGCATTGATTGACCCAGACTCTATTTGAAAAATCCACTATAACATGTGTGTGAAACTAATTTCGAACATAGTATATCTAGTTATAAGTTTTGTACTTAAGAATTTTAGGCAATTTATACAATAGCCAAGAAATGAAAAGTATGCAAACACACGCGCATATATATATATATATATATATATA
>NC_068987.1:34757874-34758799 GCF_001194135.2 Octopus bimaculoides
ATTTTTGTATGTAATATAATTTTAATCTTCGGATGTTTTTAATATGCTAGACCACTGGTTTTAATTGATTAATATAAATTTCTACCCCCATTAATAAATTTTATATATATATATATATATATATATATAGTTTTAGAGAAAAGAACCGACGTTCATGAACTCATCCATGAAAATACACAGTCACATATAGAAAAATATTTATATATTTTATACTGTGAAACTTAATTTAATTTTAATTTTTGATAAATTGAATTTAATTGAGTTTTTCCCTGTAAATTTACCTGTAAATTCCGCAACATGTGCATCGACAACAGATTAAAAACTCTGACTTCTGCCAAATACCACTGAGTAACCATCTGGCAACATCTGGTCGTGAAACTTTTATGATATTTCCATTACGTAAACATTACAACCTGAATGAAATTGAGAGAAAACACAAACAAACAATGATTAAATTAACAAACAATGATTAAATTAATCTTACTTGGGGTTGAAAAATCTTATGTCTATAACTAAAACAAAATGCCTCAAATGTCATCATTTCTAAAAATAAACTTGGCATCATTTCTAAAAATAGCCAAATACCTACTGCTGCTCTCCAAAGGAATAGGTATGAAAGACAAAAGAACAGCCAGTCTGTGACAGTGCATCTGACGGACGGGACCTTGATGAATGCTATGAGGCATGAAATATACTAGTCCTTATATATTTAATACTCTATATTTAATACTCAATATTTCATATATTCAATACTTCATTTCATTTTACCATTTATATTACACATTCCATATTCTATATCACACATTAATTTTATAAGAATATAAATAAAACATAAAAAAACAGAGTTGGAACTCTTTTAAAATATACATATATATATAAACATATACATATACACATATATACATATATACATATATATATAAAT
>NC_068987.1:34759643-34767820 GCF_001194135.2 Octopus bimaculoides
TATATATATATATATTATTGGCGGACTTCTTTTAGTTTCCGTCTACCAACTCCCCTCACAAATTTCGGTCGGCCCGAGGCTATAGTAGAAGACAAGTGCCCTAGGTGCCACGCAGTGGGACTGAACCTGGAACCATGTTGTTGGTAAGCAAGCTACTTAACACACGACCACTCCAACTCTTATCCAAAAGTGTAAGAAATATCTTCCCAATTAAAATTATCATGATTCAACGGTTTAAAAAAAAGTAAAGGACAGATCTCTGTCATATCGATACTCAAAAATATCGGTGAATTTTGTCTCTACTGTTATGGCTTTCGAAATTCTGCATTCATTTTATTTTAAATACTTCAAAGCGATAATAACAAATTTTGTAGTACTTTAAGAAAAGTTTTGATGTATTTTGAGATATTACATTTAGTATATTTTTTACGGATAGTAGATTTCTTGCGACACTATGAGAATAAGGTTATACATTTTGTCTAGTAAACTATACATTCCGAAGTGCCAAAAATATGGAGGACTACATTCTTGGAAAACATTTGCATACAAACAGATGCAACGGCATAAAATTATCGGAAATCGGGTCTAACAAAATTTTATTTCACATGAAAGAGCTGGATTTGTAAAGGGATACAGGTAATAATATATTTGATACATAATGCATTTTCAAGAAGAGAGATGATACAATGGGAGGAAATAGCATAGATACGAACAGGTTCACCCAATTAAACAAACTGCTTTGTTTATTTATGTCATCTTCCTTTTTTCTTGAATCCAATTCACTCTATTGCATTGTATCACATAAAAGTTAGATATAAATAAACTTGTTTTAAACTATATGGTATCTATGTTTATCTATCTATATAACTATATCTTTGTGGATCTATCTTCCTATGTTTCTATATATGTATGTATGTATGTATACATGTATGTATGTATGGGTGTATGCATGTATGTATCTATTTAGACATACTGACGCGTACACAAACTTACATAAGTATGTGTGTGGTGTATGTATATATATATGTAGCAAAGAGTATCGGCCAAGCAAAAGGTATCGGTTTTCCCTTCCTGCAGGATATTTTTCATAGACATTCTTTTCATTAAATTTAGATAGAGTGAACACTGTTTTGGAAAACAGAGTAAAGAATAGTGAAGCTATTACAATTATACACTGCGGTGTTCGAATATCACAAAAAAACCCGCCTACATGGATTCTTATATTTTCCCACTTGGAGATATTTAAACATAGAATTTCGTAAGTTTTAAACTCAGCCTGCCCATGGTCACAACAAAATCCTGAGATTTGTTCTCCCTATCGCCATAATAGTTATTCGCCAACTTAACTCTGAGTCAATTTACCATATCTTTCTCTGTGTCTATTTTTCACTTTATCTTTTTCAGTCTCAGTATGGATATATGTGTCTCCGTGTGTATTTATATGTGTGTTTGTGTATGTATATTTGTTTGTATGTGCATCTGTAGGTATGTATGTCTCTTTCTGTCCATCTATACATCTATTTGTTGCTGTAATTACTTCTGTCGGTAAGTAATCTTAAATTTGTGTCAACGTGTGCTTACCATTTCAACAGACTCTAACCGTAATTTGCACTTGTAATGCTCATATTATGTTTATATCTTATTAATATTCATTTTATATTTGACACTTGAGATAAATGTTTGACAATTATATCCGTTTTCCTCATTAGTCATTTGTACTATGACTAGCACAAAGGCTTTCATCGTTAATTCTACTTCTGTAGCCAATAATTTTCTAGTCTCATTTGATTGATCATTCAGCAATTATCAAAAGATTTAGCAGGGACTTAATACGTGCTAAAATGTCATCCTGGTCGTATTTATTTCTATGTTCAACATTCATTCGTTCTCTTATCAGCTGACTTGCATTCGCTGTTGATCAATTGTCCTTGATAAATGGCTCTCTTCATCGGCAAATGAATTATCCTACCGATTTCTTATGATTTGATGAATATAGTGCTCTTATTAGAATCATTTATTTACTCCTACATGTATACACCACAACAAATGTTTATATACAAACACACATACTGATATATGTATATATACACATACGTATGTATATATGCATATATATACGTATGTGTATCTCTCACTCATATATATATATATATATATATATATATATATATATGTGTGTGTATGTATGTGTGTGTTTCTGTGCGTGCGTGCGTGCGTGTGTTTACGTGTATAACACTTCTGAGTTAGCATTGTGTATTGAATAGAATGATTTATTGTTTCAACTTCGTTCTTGCATGAAGAGGCCTGTTCAAGAAATATTTTCCTAAGATAATTACTTTTGCCTGTTCGTTTAGCATACCTTTATACATTGTATCACTGTATTTTTTTTTCTTTTTGCATAGCTACTCATACCCACAATTGTACAACTAAAATGAGTAAAACTAAAACATTTATATATAATATTATCACATATCATATAGGGTCAAGTATGATCTACATTTTAAAGTCTTGTATTTGATTTGTATGAAGACGACCATCTGGTATTGGAAAAGACAAAGAAAATATTGTGATTTGAATTCAATGTCTCAAATTGCACAAATAAATACCGTAAGTATTGTTCCAGGGTCATTCCTGTACGTCTATTTGTATGGTCATGCCGTGCATATAATTCCAATAATAGCTATTCTAGGCACTAAATAGACATTTAATTGTCCTCCTACTGACTTTCCAATAAATATATATATGCGTTATACGCAGTTATTAGTGAATAGTTTCCATGCCCCTTACAGATTTGTATTTTTCCATAAAATGATAAACTATATTTCGGACAGCCACGATGATGAGAGAGTGAATGCATCTTAGTTCAGAACGCAACAAATATAGCATAGTAAGTCTTTAGATAAATATCTTCTTGGATTTCTTAGGAAATATTTAAAATTTGTTCGCATACACAGGGACGTTGCATATTTTGGATGTAGTTTCAGTGCAATTTCAAGAAAAAATAGAAGATATTTGACAATATTAAATAGAACTGTAAAGCTTGGTGCAATTCTGATGAGGTATATATTAAAGCAGTGTATCTACCTATATATCTAACTATCTATCAATTTATATCTATCTATCTCTATCTACGCGAATACTCAAACACAAACACAGACCTACATACACACTCACGCAAACAAACACACGAACACACACAAATACACATACACACACAAATAGAGGAGTTCTTCCAAAACTTTTCCCAGTAGATCCCAACAGTGGTCCCAACCCTTTAATTTCCCACATTTTCCCACGCACTGCTTTTAATATGCTTATTACCTAAACCTAAGACTTTTTAAAAGGAGTAAGTAAAATACTGTTTTCAATTTATTTGTAGTGAATTAACAAGGCAAATAAATCTCCAAACTACGTTTATTAATTGTTTTTCACATAGTCATTTATAATGTGGACTTCAAAAGTTTAAAAAACTTAAAACAATAAAATCGTCATGATTAGAAACTTCTCTTTCTAGCTTTATAGCAAATACCCGTACGGTTATTTTCAACTTTATACGTAATAGAGAGGAAATGAATATTTTCAATGCGTTTAATAAAGTACTTCATTGTCAATATTCAGTTCAGTCGTCTTCATCGCAAAAGATAAGTTGACTAATACTGCCATCCGCTAAAGAATGATAAGATTTTAGGCAATTAACGCGTCTTCTTCCAGAAATTCATGCTTAGCTTACAAATAGAAATGTAAGCTACCTTTGTCATCAGTCTAAAGATATGGTTCCGAACCTGGGGCCCACCGACCCCGGTGGTCCGCAAATATAGTACTGGGTTTCAGTGAAATAAATTCAAAATTTCATATATATATATATATATATATATATATATCTATATATATATAAAATACATACATACATACATGCATACATACATACATACGTAGATATGTCACTGTTGTTTTATCCCGAAGAAATATCCTTTCAAGGTTTCTATACGACACATAATCTGTGTTCCTATATCTCGTAACAAGGAGCTCAGCGCTCACCAGCCAGCGCAAAATAACATCTCTGGACTAGTTTCTTGGTTATAAATACACAGTGTACCGTATATCCAGCTAGGAACGATGTTTGATAGGGTTAAAACACCAGTAACATCGTCCCTTTAAGGATAGCCACATTAAGTTGGCAAATAACATTTACCTTAAAGAACTGTTACTGTATGTCTCTCTTTGGGAGATTTAGAAATAATAATATTTCTAATTTTATGTCAGTGGCTGTGTGCCTCTTTGGAAACTATATGTTCGAAAGGTGAATCCAGCAACGCAATCTACCCATGCAGCTACGCTGTGTTGATAAACGGTAATAACCCAGAAACTAGTGCACATATTTTGTTTTGTCCTCGATGGCGAAAGCTGAGATCCCTGTTCGAAAATATAAGGACATAAATATTGTGTCGCATTGCCAGTTAGGAACGGTGTTTCTTGGAGCTAAAACAACAGAAACATCGTCTCTTTCAGAACAGCCACATTATGTTGGCAAATAGCAGAAGATATATTACATTAAATAGCAGTACATATATTACTATTACATTAAATTCAAATCACAGTCCTAACTATGCCTGTCATAAAACGAGAGAGAAAATACAGGAAAATAAATAAAATTTATATATTTCTCTATCTCTCTGTTTAATAACTGTTATATGACATATTCAATGGTGAAACGCCTTTATGTGATATTGGACGACCTTAATATATGAACGCACAATCAATTTGTACTTTAAGGGAAAGAGTTCTGAGCCATATTATTTCCTTTAATACTCTCAGTTCCCACACTAAGTGCATGAAAGGAATAAATTCGTCACAAAGTTTCATACACTGACTTTCGTGAAATTTCTGACGCAAAACCGCTCAAGTGCACACATACATACATTCATTCATTCATTCATTCATTCATTCATACATGCATACATACGTACATACATACATACATGCATGAATACATACATACATACATACATACATACATACATATGTATATATAGATATAGGGTAGGGAATTGTCAATTAATTAATAAATTATTAATTAACAATTTTGCGTAGTAGTTCGGTATGCAAAAAAAAAAAAACCTTTATCGGTAAAACTTTTATAAGTTTAAACATAATTTAGGGATCAGCAAAAATTGCTTCACCAACATACCGAAAATTTAGAAATAGCAGTTAAACTACTAATTCTACTACTACAATATATCTCCAACAGATAGCGATATTCATGACTCACATAGGTAAAAGAAGAAAAATAAACAAAACAAACCTGCCGTTAGTTAATCATGTACGCGTTTCATGTCTAGAATTTTATAAAAATTCACTTCACTCATCAGCATGATATTTTAAATTATAAATTTGAAAATGCTAATAAACTCATGCATATTTGACCATGCGACATCAAACATCACATAAGGAAATCAGCATCTCCAAATTGATATCGACTAGTAACTTCCGTATCTGTCCTCAAATTACTCCATGTGCGTCACGAATAGTCCCGCAGATAAAGTTTTTTTGCATACCGAACTACTTGGCAAAATTGTTAATTATTAATTTATTAATTAATTGACAATTCCCTGCCCTATATCTATATTGATAATCTACTCCTGGATAGTTAAACTGCAATTTTTTTTCTGCGGGACTATTCGTGACACACATGTGGTAATTCGCAATGTTCTGTTATGAGTTTATGCTGGGCATCTAACTCATCATGAATACGTTTGTTTGAGAAAGATTTTTAATGTAATCTCATGTTCGGCATCCTTTTTTAATTTTGAGCTATTGATGGTCGTTTTTGCCTTATTAATGGCTTGATTTAAATAGGATTGATTCAATATGATAATAAGTGTATGGAAGCTTTGTCGGATCCTTGTTTGTCAAAGACAAGTACGATGTGAAAACTCCATCCTCTTAAAAACTTTTATGTATGAATATAACTATAGTACATGTATGATCTTGCAGATGATTACAAATAACAGATGCAGTTGCAATATCCTCGTACAAAAATAGAGTACAGTGATTAATTGAAAGTTGTTTCTATGAGAGGATATGAATTGCTTGTGTATGAACAATCTCATATCAATCTTTCTGAAGTCAGTAAGTTTTAAACACAACTATTAAAGATTATTTCTACGACAACGAAGAATGTTCAAGAACTTAACTTGCTGCCTGAAAAATCATTCTACAATGCTAAAAACAGAAATGTCTATTTTATAAATAAATGGCATCTATTTCGTGATCCTCCTGCAGAGGATGAAGAAAAGATTCAGTACTGAACCGTCATATATTAATGCATGACAAAAAATAAAATATCCTTGGCTACTGCTTTATCAGGCATTTCTACAAACTATATTTGCAGAAAGTGGAGTAACCCACTCTACATATTAATTAAATTTGAAATAAATTGATAATGATACACCAGTCTGTAATATTATAACATGAGGGTAAGTTGCATGTGCAAGCGCATGTCATTTTGCAGTTTCGAACAAGTTCACGGTGACAAGAAAAGCCAGATCTATATTGATTCTTACAAAATTTTAGAAATTGTGAAGTATAATGTGTGGACGTACTAATTTACTAACAGAAGATTTCATCATACTTTGTTAGCATTTTCAGTAAGTATTAAAACAGATGTGTTAATAGCTTGATTGATGTAATCTTACTTTATTTGCTACGCCTGCCACAATAATTTCTTCATTAGTAATGCTGAATTTAAGGCGAGATATCACCGTTGTGAAATACTGAAATTATGATCTATGTATCTACCTCATGGAATTTCAAATTGATCAGTGAGAGGTTGTCGTCACTGGGGTCCATTCAGTAGTTGTTACTATTTAAGGAAGTTGAACATTATGATATATCCAAATGCTCTCTGCTTGTAATACGATCATTGTTGACAGATGATGCAATATATTTTACCTCCCAAAGAAAGTAACTATAAAATTTATCCTATCCGTTTATGGTTCATCCGATGTAATGAATCAATCTCTTTAGCGTGGAACTTTTGGATGGCTTCTACTTTTGTCTTGAGTTTGGCACTATGAAAGGATCTTTACTAGGAAAGTAAATAAAACAATATAAACACTGAAGACGAATATTTTCTAAAGAATAAATATGACATCTTTTCTCTTATCTATAATACTCGAAGAACTGTGTTACCTTATCTCACAGACGTGCATTAATATAAATGTCATAGCTGTCACATCAGCCATCTAATGATTGTATTTTTGTTCTTTGCAGGTGATCAAGAAATATTCTTATTGCTACCTGGGATGTAATATCGATATGGGAAAGTTATACAATATTGGCAAATTATACATAAAAACCCATAAAACATCATTAACTTCGTGTAACAACTTTAGTTCCAATTCACCTTACATTTGAAATAAAACTTTGCTTCTCATTAATTATGATTTGCTGTGTCTTAAAGAATTACAACATGCTCCCATTCATACAAAGTAATATAATGTTAATAACCAATATTTTACACTTAATCGTTCAATAAATTCCATTTCCTATCGGGCTAGATTGGAGGTTTCAGAACTCCAAAGAAAGTTCTTGCAATATTATGTTATAATATAATACAGTAGAAATTCAAAGTTCATATTTTCTGACATATAGGTAAAATTTATGCAGACGTTGGCAAACCCAGACACACACACATGCACACACACACACACACACACACACACACACATACACACACACACACACACACACACACACACACACACACACACACACACACACATATATATATATATATATATATATATGACCGCCTGACCAGTGGAGTGTGTCGCTTAGAGGAAGTAAATGTCGTACCAAAGATTCCATAAGATAATATGTCGAAGGAGCATTATCGATTCCGGGGAGGCAATTTGCCGACGACGGCCATCCTCTAGTTTTACCGTCTCCGCCACCGCTGGTCGGTCTTTTTCCTTCTTCGTCGCGGGGCCAACCCATCCTCACCTTTGCAGTACGCATGATGCCGACCATGCGTAGCGTCTTTCGCTGCCACCTGCCCGACATGATAACACTTCCAATCAGTTAAGCTGAGAAGCCATGTGAGCCACTGCCTGCTACTGCATCAGGGCATTATTATTATTATTCAGTAGTTTTATTTTTATAACGTGCTTTCACTT
>NC_068987.1:34767830-34770363 GCF_001194135.2 Octopus bimaculoides
AATGTTGCTTGTAACGGTTATTCATTTATTTTACTTAGCTTCATTTATAATATTTTTTCTTGTTTTTCTTTTGCTATTTTCAATAAATTTTATTTACAATGTAAAGTAAAAAGAAACAAAAAACTAATATCCCCGCCGTTCATATTCTTGTCCTATCATTATCATTATTATTATTATTATTATTATTATTATTATTATTATTATTATTATTATTATTATTATTATTATTATTATTAATATTATTATTATTATTTGTGTTAGTAGTTGCAGCACCGAAACTATGGATGGGGATCAATCGGCTCATTCATCCATGAAAGTAGAGGCAATCCGCCTGAACTGATAAAAATTAATCTGGCTGGAGCGAACATCGATGCCTCGAACGCACATTGCGTCCCAGGGATCTCTGGGCTTCATCGCCACCGTTGGCGCTAGCGGGCCATCGAAAATTACAAGAAACACCTACGGTCAGCGCCGCCGTGGCAAGCTCACCGTTCACTTGACATACGCCTCTCAATCCTGCGTCTCCCGCTTTGCCAGAGAGCCATCTTCAACCGGCCTCCTGGGGGTGGGAGGAAACTGAACGGCACAGAGAGAAACAAAGATATAGAACTAACACGACTTCTCTCGGGGAAGAATCCGTGACATCCTTCTGCTGCCGCAGCAACCGCCCGTCCCCCAACGCCACCTGCACAGTGGCAGTTCCCACTTCCTATATTCCTTCTCCTCTCTTTATGCTGCCGTCGTAGTTATGCGTTCAATCTATGCGTCATCATACGAGCGTTTATGCTCATGGACGAGGCCTACTCTCCGCCGCCGTTGATGAGGTGTCGTCGTCTGTGCTTTTCTCTAACGCCTCCTACCACGCTGCCCTCGACTCGGATGAAACCGCCCACCGAACTTAAATAATATCGCTAAGCGATACAAAAACTGCTACAAGTTCCACACGAACTCCTGTTTAAATCGAGCCTCAAGACACTCTACGTCCCTTGTACACACTTTACAAATTTCAAGTCATGAAATGTTCCATATACAAAATCTCACGTCTCGAAATGATCCATATAACTTTGAGATGTTTCCTCTTGCAAAACTAACCTCCATGTTTACAAATCTCGTTTCAGGAAACGGCTTGCTTTTCTTCGCCACTATAACACATCATTAATCAATAGTTTCTTTGATGTAATCTTCTTATGTATGCACAAATGTTATTCCTCTAATAACCATTTTGCAAACCTTCTTCTTGTACCGTCCTCCATATCTCAGCATAACTTCCTCTACCTTCATTCCTTGAATTATTTCTTTGCATTTTCTTATTTTTACATCTATAATCAGATCCCATCCCTATTTGCTTTAATACCTGATCCTCTCTATTCTCCTTGTACGTTCCTCCCTACCTCAGCAGCCCACTCTTGTTCCTTACCTCTTTCTAAGTCTCTCTATAACCAGAAACAATCCTGATTGATTTCACCTCGGTTTAGTGACATACCCAACAACCAGTGATGCTTCCTTTCACAATACTGACCTATCTTAGCACCTCCCATTATTTTTCCAGCTCTCTTCTGGTCACTTACCCGATTACTGACCTCCCACCCCCTTTTTCTTTTCCCATTTGAATCTCTCACACAAAGATAAGAACTGCGATTTGCCATTTTTTGACTCCTAACGAAAGATGCCGGTCGTATATTAATATCTGTATGCAACCATTTACTACTTGCTTATATTTGGCTTTTCGCACATTCCATCTGCTAACTATGACCATCAAAATTATTATATGACTCCAAGCTCCCAGAAACAATTATCGAGTTCAAAATACTATGCATCCTCTCTCTTTCATCCTGCATAATTTATGTCCGATGCAAATTTAAATTGCTTTGTCGACATATATACAAATATCTATATGCTTGTAAACATGTGTATACCTACTGAAAACTATTAGTTATTTGTATCTTTTAGTCTTTTATTCTTTTACTTGTTACAGTCAATTGACAGCGGCCATGCTGGAGCACCGACTTTAGTCGAACAAAGCAACCCCAGGATTTATTCTTTGTAAGCTTAGTACTTATCTTATCGGTCACTTTTGCCGAAGTGCTACGTTACGGGGATGTAAACACACCAGCATCGGTCGTCAAGCGATGGCGATGGGACAAACACAGAAAAACAGATATATGCATATATATATAAATATATACACACACAAGGCTTTGGTGGGCCTGAGAGGACACTTGACCAAGGTGCCACGCAGTGGGACTGAACCCGAAACCGTATGGTTTGGAAGCAAGCTTCTTATCATATATCTACGTGTATCGATACGTGTATGGATAACAGCTTACCTGGGCTTGTGTTATTGTCACATTTTACTCATTCGGCCTATTCATTGATCGGGAATTCACAGCCAAGTTTGCAATCATTTGAGCACTACAACGTGTTTTCTCTATTGAGCATCTCTACCCATCTCTCTCTCTTTCTCTCTCTCTCTCTCTCTCCCTCTCTTTCTCTCTCTCTCTCACTCTCTCTCTCTCTCTCTCTCTCTCTCTCT
>NC_068987.1:34770373-34773117 GCF_001194135.2 Octopus bimaculoides
TATATATGTCTTTCTCTCTTAGACAACACACTCACTCAACTTACTTTTATCAAGAGTAGAATGCCAGCATGCCATAGATATCTGCTGATTCGAAGGCTTTCGTTGTAGGAAACATTATTTTAATTTCATGTGCAATTGAATAAAAATAGAAAACTTAAAATAATTATACTTAAATTTCTCCCACCATATACTCTGATTTAAAATATCTCCTGCAAGCTTGATCAATTTTCGTTTTATATAATATTTCCCGTATTGGTTTCCTTTTGTGAACTTCGAACGTACATCCTTTCAAAAGTGAGAACAATCAAATTTGTTATTTCAAAGCATGGGATTTATTTCCATAGATATTAAAACGTGAATTTATTCAGTTGCAAAGTAGTTTACATTTCTTAATCTATAAATGTATGTGGGTACACTCTATTAATTACAAACAACAAAACCAATGGTAAGTTTACTAGAAACGGAATCCCAATGAAGAACTGTCATGCAATATCAATCTATGATATATATAACAACATTACAATAAACCACGAAAGTAAAATACTTTAAACAAGGTTGAACCTACATGAGCGTGAATTTCAATGAAGATCAAATTTGAAGCTCTAGGAGATGCACAATTTCACATTCAACGACATATATACAAAAGAAACAATAAGCACATGAAAACGAATACATCCTGTCTACATTCATTAACAAACATCATTACAGTTCCGATACCTAGTATCTATAATTTAATCCCTCATTATAACAGTGTTAAATACATGGATGATTTTGGAAATAAGTAGAGAAAAATCAGAAGCTAAACACTATGTCTACACCTGCATATACTTACAAAAGAGAGATAACAAATATCATTTTTCAAACATAAACATTTACATATTCTATGGCTTTCAAACCACCCCAGAAGTATATAGAAGACAAAATCCATAAAACATTAATAAGAACTTGCAAACTAAACATGTTCAACGGAGGACATTGACATAGTAGAAAATTTGAGATGGAAATATATGAAATGGAAAATAATAACCTAAAGGAAACTCAACTTAAGCATATGTAATATGTGTGTGTGCGCGCGCACGTCTGTTATTGCATTTGTGTGTGAGTGTGTGTGGAAATAGTGTGGAAATATGTATTGTAACTATAAATACGTATATTCACGTGTATGTTTAAAAATAATGGGCTATATACATTATAATGTGCCTTATAGACTTACATCTGTTTCAAATATAGTTTTGGCATGCGTTCGTGGTTACATTTAAACAATCAATCGATTGTTGCCATATATAATGATCAGAGTCAAACGTAGACAATAGCATTACGATCGTCGTTCACTATATTCTCAATTGATCAATCAACTGAATAATTGATTTAATCATGAATGTAAACCAAAGAAAATGCATATCTAAAACTGCTGTTAGTCTACATAGCACAGATAAATGCATAAACCCGAGTATTTTTCCACATTTTGTATTATAACGTGTTTAATTATTTATGCAAAAATACATTTTGTCAGTCGATTTTTTAAGACAGTTTCCAAACATTGTGGCATGGTGTAATTGTATCCGTAGATCCACTGTGTATTGCAGGATTGCTTTATATTTACCCTTCACTTAGTATTAGAGAAAAAATAGCACTAGATATAAACAAATAAGTAATTTGGGGCTAGAAATAAAGCGGGAAGACGTGAAACGTTTCGAGGCATATATCTTAAGCAAAATCTGTAATAAGCCCGACCGATGCTGATGACCTATCGTCACCTGTGATATATATATATATATATATATATATATATATATAAGTTCAAAAAAACAATAACAAAAACAACAAAGTGAGGACGTGATAGGGATAGTGTTATTGGACGCTCAGGAAAGGAAAGAAAGAGCGTATGACGTTTCGGGCGTAGCCCTTCGTCGGAAAGATGGAAAGTTCGGAGAATGGAAGAACGGAGAAAGAGGAAAATGGTATATATATATAGGTAAACTTATATAAATAATTTAACTTATGTCTACATTCAATTTTATGTTCATTTAGAGAATTAAACATCCTTTTTATTACTAGTTAATAATATCTCCTTAATTTCATTAGTACATAATAAACAAATATTACTACCTATTCGATATTATTTTGCCTTACAACACCTCTCAATTTAAATTGTACTTAATATTTTTAGATTTTAGTTCCCATGCATATTTACTAAGGCCAGTAGAATTAATTAACCTCCTATTCTTAAAAGAATTCATGTGTTGAGCCACCCGTGATTTAATTTTATTAGAAGTCGACTCTACGTAAATAGTACTTAAATTATAACTATTCCTATTATTATCATCAATCAAAGTCACTACACATTTATAAACTACATCCTCCAGATTTATTATGAAATTTACATTTAGTTTTATCTCTACATGTACTATTAATTATATTCTCGACTATATTATTATTATTATTATTATTCAGTAGTTTTATTTTTATAACGTGCTTTCACTTCACTACCGAGCGCAGCTCTGTGCGCCTTGGGTATGTGCTGTGGTTTGCTGTGGTGCTCTTATGTTTACTGTATTGAAAGTGTTTTGCGTAGAATGTGTGCAGTACCCAGTAGTGCAATTTTCTGTATGTTATATATATTTGTAAGTCCTGGTGTTTTTGTTATGTATTTGTCTGAATATTTTTTTATTATACCTAAGGCACCTACTATGATAGGAATTGTTTCTGTTTTTAGATTCCACATTCGAGTTATCTCTATTTCC
>NC_068987.1:34773127-34775118 GCF_001194135.2 Octopus bimaculoides
CCTTAATTTCTCTATCTGTGTGTATTGGCATATCCCAGAGTATGGTTGCTTTCTCGTTTTCTGTGACCTTTTCTGGCGTGTGTTTATACCATCTTTTTTCTGTTGCTATTCCATAATGTTGGCATAGCTTCCAGTGTAAATAGGTCCCAGCTCTGTCGTGTCTGTGAATATATTCCTTCTTAGCCAGGACTGGGCAGCCAGAGATAATATGATTTATTGTTTCTTGTCGATCTCCACATATTCTACAGTTACTTGTTATATTTCTTTTCATTATGTGTTTTTGGTAATTTCTGGTGGGGAGGCTTTGGTCTTGTGTATTATTATTATTATCATTATTATTATTATTGTTATTATTATTATTGGAATAATTATTAGATTTGTTTTTGTAAAACTTATTTAGCTCAAATTTATTAAAAGAAGAAATAATATTACCAAAATTATTAGTAGAAGAATAACCAACTCTAATATTACCAACATTATTAGAATTAGAATAACCAACTAATTATTATAAAAAACTGTTATTATATTTTTTTATTATCTCTAATGAGTACTTCAATTATATTTAAAACCTCTTTAATAATGTTTGTTTCAACTTCAACTCCTTAGGGAACAATTAACCAGATTTTGTGCTTGTTATTTTTAATATTATATCTATTTTTTATTCTATTAAATTTATCATTATCATTCAAGGAATTAAATTTAATCTTATTTTTAGTCTATTATTACTATATTTATGTTTTGTATTATCATAATACTTATTATTAATACCATAATTAGCTAAAGAAAACTTAGCATAATTCTTAATGTTAGGCTTATAATTATAAAACAAAATGTAGGAATCATTTATATTATCATCTATTATATCATAATTATATTTAGAATTATTAAACAATGTAATATCATCATTATATCACGCCTCCTGCAGGGCTTCATTATCAGGTGCGTGTTTTTGGAAAATCTCAAAATTAGAAGAAAGCAACGATCTTCTTTTACGTATATTATCTGTCAACGATGTCTTAATTAAGAGTGGATGATTGCTATTAGAATCAATATATCTAAGGTTCTCATTAATTTTATGGAACGTCTGGGTTTACTTGTTATTAAATTAAAATTATTATCGAAGGAATAAACATTGTAGGTTTCATTATATATAGTAATATATATATTCTATATAGTAATCCAATTCTTTTTAAAAATATATTGTTTCTTCTTATATAATTCTAGAGTTATATTGGTGCAATTCTTAGTTATTGATATAAGGTCATCCCTATATAAACCACCCTCCAACTTCAAATTTTTTAATTGAAGTTCGATAATAAATAAATACCTACTAAATCAGTTGCTTGTACAGAATCGGGTGCCCCATAGGTATATCAAAATAGTCCCTATTTTCTAGCCCACAATTTATTATTATATCTAATCAACGATTTCCTAACCGTTTTAATTATATTAACTTAATCATAAGTCATTCCTAACTTATTCATTGCGTAAATTAGGCCCTTATTAAATACAGTCTCATTAATTGAAAAATAATAATTATCTGTATCTATTTGAATGAATTTATATCTATTCTTATCTTGAATATTATTAAACCATTTTAAAGTATCATTAGTGCTAGTCCAAAGTTTAATGTAATTAATTTCATTTAATCTATTAATATATTTATCTAAAATGATCTTACTTAATTTACATATATATGTTTTACATGGACAAATAAGTTTAACTCTTGGGTCAGAATAACAATTATCTTTATGTTTTTTATGTTTTTTTAAAGTAATTCTAGAGTGCATAGGTGCATAAGGTTCATTGTTATTATCTAATATATATTTGAACATGATTAATTTATAGGCCTTATTTATATTATAAAGAGTATTTTCTGGAACAATTTTATACTTTTATTTGTTTTTCTCTGAAAGGTTATAATATACTTTAACATCTAGTATTGGAATCGAATTTATTTCAAATATAGCCATGAAACGCGCGTAGTCATT
>NC_068987.1:34775497-34782123 GCF_001194135.2 Octopus bimaculoides
ATATGTATAGGTGTATATATGTATATATATGTATTCATATATGTATATATATGTATCTCTCTCTCTCTCTCTCTCTCTCTCTCTCTCTATATATATATATATATATATATATATATATATATACCAACAGAATACCTATATTTGTAGTTGTGAAGTATTGTCTTTATGCCATTTTATATTAATATGTTAAGTATCTCTTGAACCGAATTACTTTGACTGTAAGTGGCAGTTATAATTCTAAGCTTGTTCTCTTTTCAAATCTTGATTATCCTATTCAATGATGATAAATACAATAAAAGAATTAAATAGTAAGTGAAATTCCACAATGAAGAACAGAGTACGGCGTACAATGTTACATTTTTTGTCAAGTATTATTTGTTACTATTTTATATATTTAGTCCACTAGTATGCTCTTATTTAGTTTCCATCTTTGTCTTTACTTTATTTCATTCTTCTGGGCGATAAGCTGTAGATGCTTATATATAACTCTGTAAAAATTTTACAGGATTTTATGTGAAATATATCATATAAGAGAAAAACTTTATTATTTATAATAGTATTCTCATTTACGTAAGAAGTTAAAATAATAACCTTTTAAAGATTTAATACATACGAATTTTGTTGTTGATGCCACTTCATAAAATTCAAGTTTTCGAATGTTATTTATGTAGTATTAGACCATATTAAGCGGTATGAACTAATAACGCTGGTCGTACAACGAATAGCTTTCAACATATTTCCTTTCAATTCAGTATTAAAATCAAAAACGGAACAATGGAGTACTCTAAAGTTTATGTTAATAACAATTTTCTAGTTTTATCCTTAGTGTTTTAAATCATTTTTAGAAGATAGATAGGTTACAAAGATGAAGCTAAAAAGAAAAATAAATAAGTAAATGAAAGTCAACAGTTAGCCACAAAATTAATGGATTTCTGAGTTGGTGAAATTTCAGACAGTAGATAAAATGTATAAGTAAATGGAAAAAATAGTTGTCATTTCAGCAAAACTAAAATTAAGATATATCAGTGAGTGTATCATTATGTGCCGTTAAATTATTGTTTTATTTTTTGGAGGAAATGAAAGTTAAATCACTTAGTGCTGCTATCAGTTTTTAATGAGAAAAAATGTCGACCTCAACAGATATATCGAAGATCAAAGCAAATTTTCTTAGGCTTGCACATTATTTCTCGTTGTTGGTGTCATTTATGGAGCTATTTATGTGACTAACTCGGAAAGCTGCAAGACAAGATAACATTTATTCAAAATTAAATTATTGCTTATATTATTTGATCTCAATTTTATACACGCATGAATGTAAATTAGGCATTCATATCACAAAAAA
Source organism: Octopus bimaculoides (assembly GCF_001194135.2). Classification (NCBI taxonomy): domain Eukaryota; kingdom Metazoa; phylum Mollusca; class Cephalopoda; order Octopoda; family Octopodidae; genus Octopus; species Octopus bimaculoides. The sequence goes on from NC_068987.1 coordinate 34,776,840, forward strand.
GCAAAGAGTGATATATAAATATTAGGCTTTGACCGTCAGATATAAACTTTAATGTTTAAATTTAATATTCCAAGATATGCAAATTGTGATGAACAAAGTGTAACCATATTAAGCTATTATGATTATATTTGCACTTAAATAAGGTCTACTTAAATCGCTGTTTCAGAAAGAAAAAATATATTTCTACTTTGCAAACAAATGAGTAAATAATTCATTTCCAAAACTGAGATAAGCGGTAAACAATATCAGAAATGAAGGGAATGTAAATGACAGGCAAGTTACGTTGAATACACTATGAAATAATTTACGTTACGTGGACATAAGCAAACCAACACTAGTTGATCACCTGGGGAGCACACACACACACACACACACACACACACTCACATATTCGTTTGGCAAAGAAGTAATTTCAGTTTTTTAATTTGAAATAAAAGTCATGAGCATTAATCAATTATATATTTTCCATTTTGTTCGACAAACTTTTACCATCTTCTGGCAATTTCATAATTCCGCGTTCATAAAACGTTTGGTCCTTAGCTAAAAACTTAAGCAAGTGCGATTTCCCGTCACCCTCAATTTTAAAATTTTATCATTCAAAGGATTTTGAAAATATCAAAATAAATAGTAATCTGATAGTGCAAATTCAGAGTTATAGGATGGATGAGACCTCACTTAACAACCAAGCTCGAATACTTTTTCACGAGTAGCAGAGATGTGTGTGCTCTAGCGTCGTCATGGTGGAACACGATTCCTTTCCGATTTGACTTTTCTGGCTCTTTGTCTTCGATTGCTTCCTCTCCTCCAGTTTCATTAGTTATTGACCGTAAATATCTGAATTGGTCGTTTGGTAACTTGGTAGCAGCTCAAAATGCACAACACTTTTGTAATACCACCAACTTTAGAGCATGACCTCTTTGTAATGCAATTCACATTTCGATGTGGTTTGTGCTGGATCATTACGCTTAGAGCATGATTATTTTTCATTGATGCCATTCTATGCACGCCATGTTTTCATTACCAGTGATTATTCGTTTAAACAAAGGTCGATTTAAGTGCGTTTGAGATGTATATCGCAAATATAGATTCGTTGTGTTAAGTGAATCTCTTTCAATTCGTGTGGAACCCAAACATCGATCTTCTTAACGAGTCCAAGATATTTTAAATGACCTTCAATTGTGTCTTATACATTTAACCTCCCTGCAATCTCTCGCACAGTTAAATGATTCGGCTTTGATTCGGTTATCAACATCAGTAGGTCGACCAGAACGTTGGTCATCTTTGAGTGAAAAATCTCGAGAACAGAATTTTTGAACCATTACTGGTATGTGCGTTTTGTTAATCAGTCAACACCATGAACTTCACATATTTGTTTGTGTTTAGCATCACCCCTGCTCAGGTTCTTTCTGATCAACGTCACCACACCTGGCTCGCAGACTTAGTAATTCTCCCATTCTGCTGCCAGTTCGCGTAAACGCTGGCCAGTAGGTACCCGAACATTCTGGCATACTTTTATACAATTCTCTATATTTATTAAATACAAAGAGCCTTTACGTTTTAACTAGTGTATTAAATAATTACATGTAGCAATTCGTTTATAGTAACTGCTGGTTATTCGGTTGGCCCATATTTAATATTGAATTTAAATTCCTGTCCATAAAGAAGCTTGTGATTAATTTTTGTTCACTGTTGTTACATCTATTTATTTTTAATATTAATGGGCATTGTTTTGCTTATTTGAAGAAAATGTTTCCTAATTCCTTTGAAATTTACACAAAAATTGCGGATTAAAAAGTTTTTGTAGCGAAATTAAAACAACATTTTAAATGCGAAAATGCAAGTTTTAGATTAACGTTGTTCAATCGTATCTGATATTATCATCATGCCACTGTGTTGGTCGTTGTTACTTTGTTAGTTTGTGTGTTTTACAAAAGCATTTTCTAATGAAAAACAAAAAACTTTAAGATTGTGCATTCATTACATCATTATCTCCATCCTCATTATTGTCATCAGCTTCACCATTACTATTGTTGAATTTGTTCTTGTTGCTTAACTCAACATCTGCACTTGAGAATGTAACGCCACTGCAACTCCACACACACACGAACTATGGGCTAATCCTCTTTATGAGCTTGGTAATTATAGTAATCAACGTTCCAATAAAAATTGGTATAACACTCACCTTCTGCAATATCCATAATATTTTACTTCCTACTACATCCTATGTGGTACGATTCTCTTATTTTTTTCTATACACTATCATCACAAGAGAATGTAATATCCATGATTAAACATGTTTTCTTTACTTTATTTGCATCCACATGTAGTTTTCGACGTTCAGTTCCTTAATCACGTTCGATCTTTGCTTCCCACTGTATCGTTACTTTGTGATTCTCAATATTTCTGCTGGGGTTTGCCCATAGCACATATCTGCCGAAACCATTCAACAGATAATCACTACACCCTGTTTTCAAGTTACACATCCTTAGCTTATGTCACCTTCCATCAGTGTGTCTATTCCTGGTCATCTCTCGCAAACTTCCCGTTCGACATTACTCCTTCCCTTTTCTTTTGTATTCCTTAATCTGTTTTATTTTTTGTACTCCTCTGTATGCATGTATCTGTCTTGTCTATACCAGATATTATCACCCGAGCTACCAAGGGATGTATGGCACTCACAAAACAACAGCTCAAGTTAATATATTTATCTTTCTCAGCCGATTTGTCCTCATCCATATTCGTGTCTGCTTAAATGTAGTCTGCCAATATTGTCGTTGGAGTTGAATGTTCCATTCATTGTGAGTAATTATAGCGATTTAGATCCAGTCTCTGTAAATCATCGAACTTTCAATTGATAATTCCTTCACCATACGTCAGCCGCTTATCTCTTGTTAATTGAATCTTAATTCTATTCAGTTTCGATCGCAGCACTTCATTCATTTCATTCACTCCTAATATGTTCAGGTATTCATACCCTGTATCGTCAATCCATCTCATTGTTTCCGCAGGTAGTAAGTCTAAACATTTGTATCCTTCCTGCTTTTTTTTGGTGGGGGGGGGGATATTATTCCATAATTTTAAAGCCACATTCCATTTTCATATCCTTGTTACAGCAATGAACTGTGTTCACTAAGATTCTGACTTAAGAATTGTACCTATCATGCAGGTCACGATATTCCATGCGTAATAGATGATTGATTTTTACTATTTTCTTTACAACTTATCTCCCTGTCTTACTTTTTTTTAGTAACGATGTTAAAGGCATCAAGTACAAAAACAAACTCTTTCATCTTCAAAATCCCTTTCTTTATTCTTAATCATATTAGGTACTATCCGTATAATGTGAGCTCAGTCTTCTAACTTACCATTACGTCTTACACAGTAAAACGTTAGGGTAATTCTGTTCAATTTGTAAGATGTTCAAATATTAAATGATCCACACGTGCGGCATCTTATCCTAGTTGTGTAGTAATTTATCCAGGTCATTGTTTATAACCTTTTATCATTATATAATCTATGCATAGCTAGTGTTATTACACTTGAAATTTCGTTTACACATTTTTTTGCTCAAAACTGAGAATTCTTTTATCATCAAAAAATCCATATATTTTCCCTACATTTATTCCAGTGAAAAGCTTTCACATTACTATAATTTATGACTATAATTATACGCAGTTTTCTTTTTTGAAGCATCCTTGAAAGAGTGCTGGTCATCGCATAGTTAACCATTCGAGTCAATTTCAAATTCAGTTGATAAGTTACTGAATTTGTTCTACTGTTATTCTATGGTACCTGTCCGCTTATTTAACTAATACACCTGAACAATATCAGGTTTATCAGCATTCCAATGACTTATCTTCCTATATAGTTATCGCAACTATCTTCTTCGAAAAATAATTTCTTCTTGTGACTAAGAAACAGAATCCTTCATACTTAGTAGTCACTCAGTCCCTCCATTATGTTGCTCCTCCTCTCTTCATATTTTTACCGCAAAATATTCGACTGTCTCCTGCTTTTTGAGTAATTTCTCACTTATTTCAAGCCGAATCAAACTGTTTTAAATAGTAGTATATGTAACTCCTGCTAGATGTGCTAAGTGAATTTTTCTTTCTTTTGTCCACACACAGATACACACAAACACTATCACTCTCTCCCCTCCTCTCTCTCTCTCACACACACGCACACACCCAAAAACACATTCACACACAATGTTGCCGACTTTACTACTGTCGGTTTCTAAGTCCCTTCAAAGCCCCCTCCCCCATACACCAAGGAACAACCAGCTTCATGACAATTCACGCCGTCCGAGAGATTCACCGTTATAATATAGCTGGTGACACAGGAATGCCAATCTGACTTCAGACAACACAATGTGATTCACAATGGCCATTAGCAGCCCGTTTTACAGTAGCTCTCTTGGACTTCTCCATTCGCTAACGCGATCTACGTTTCCGTAAGAAGCCAGAGAAATTTTAAATCGCATAGAGCGAATCAAACGGTCTTTATAATAATAATAATAATAATAATAATAATAATAATAATAATAATAATAATAATATTAATAATAATAATAATGATAATAATAATAATAATAATTATTATTATTATTATTATTATCATTATTATTATTATTATTATTATTATTATTATTATTATTATTATTATCATCATAAGGCGGCGAGCTGGCAGAAACGTTATCACGCAGGACAAACTGCTTAGCGGTATTTCGTCTGCCGTTACGTTGTGAATTCAAATTCCGTCGAGGTTGACTTCGCCTGTTATGCTTTCGGGGTCCATAGATTAAGTACCAGTTACGCACTGGGGTCGCTGTAGTCAACTTAATCCCTTTGTCTGTTCTTGTTTGTCTCCTCTATATTTAGCCCCTTGGGGGCAATAAAGAAATAAGAAAAGTTAGGACGCCGGGCGAAATGCTTACCAGTATTTCGTCTGTCTTTAATTTCTGTGTTTAAATTCAGTCGAGGTCATTTTGCCTTTCAGCATTTCGAGATCAATAAATTAAGCACCAGTTGCGTACTGAAGTCCATCTAATCAACTCGCCCCCTCCTCCAAAATTTCAGGCCTTCTGCTAGAGTAGAAAAGATTTTATTATTGTTATTATTATTATTATTATTATTATTATTATTATAGTTATTATTATTATCATTATTATTTTATATACAAACATATACATCAATATATACATACACACGAATACACATAACCCCTCCACACACATAAACAAACAAACACACACACACGCACACGCATATATATATATGTATAT
>NC_068987.1:34782220-34783119 GCF_001194135.2 Octopus bimaculoides
ATATATATATATATATATATATATATAGGCGCACAGGTGGCTTTGAGTTAAGTAGCTTGCCTACTAACCACATGCGTAGCAACTTGGGCAAATGTCTTCTACTATGGCCCCGGCCTGACCAAAGACCTTGTGCGTGGATATGGTTGACAGAAACTGAAAGAAGCCGGTCATATACATATGTGTATGTGTACGTGTGTATGTATGTTTGTGAGTCTGCATTTTCTCCAACATCGCTTGGCAACTGATGTTGGCTTGTTTACTTCCCCGTAACGTAGTGGTACAGCAAAAGAGAGCGATGAAATAAGTCCTAAGCTTACAACGATGTCCTGGGTTTGATTTGTTCCACAAAACGCGATACTCCTGCATGGCCGCAGTCAAATGTCTGAAATAAATAAAGAATGAAACAATAAAAGAATATACATATATTTGAAATGTACAGAGAACCAAAAGACGAAGACATATGTATGAAAGATAGGTATGTGTATTAGTTTGACGCTCAGGAAAGTGAGGCTTTTACGTTTGGAGCCTTAGCTCTTCAACGGAAAGAAATAAGAGTAAGTAAACAGAGAGAGAATTTTTAAAAAATGCTTGTGAATTTGGCTGTCAAGAAGGGGTGATAAAAAGTTTATCATCCCAAAACGAAGGTGTGGGGAAGTGTGAGGTGGGTGAGTGTGAAGGGGTATCGCTGATTAGAGAAAGTTGGTAGGAGAGAAGAGACGGACTAGTTGTCAAAAGAAGAGAGGAGGGGACTTGAGCCCATGTGGTGCAAAGCAAGGAAGAGAGAATACTAAATCCTGTTCACGGCGATGGCGGGAGCCCGGATGGCCCCTGTGCAGAAAATATTTATTCACAGATAGGTGTTGCAGTGAAATATATATATATATATATATATATATATA
>NC_068987.1:34783653-34784635 GCF_001194135.2 Octopus bimaculoides
AGAGAGAGAGAGAGAGAGAGAGAGAGAGAGAGAGAGAGAGAGAAATTAAATATAGAGATATTCTATTGACAATCCAATAATTTATTTATATTAACATATTACATTACATACTCTGATTATAATAATTATGGAATTCTCCCTGCGATAAATTAAGTAAAGAAAGAGAGAAATTTCCATTGGCTTTCTATTCATATCTACTACGGAATTATCCGTCCGAGAAAATTATCAATGTAGAAGATTATCATTAGTTAATTTAGGCAATAAATCTTTTATCCCAACTAACTTAAATAGACAAAATTGTTGTTGTATTGAAGATGTAATTGTTATATTTTTTGTTACAGAAGACTTAGTGAATTATATACATTTATATACACACATATATTATTATTGCATGCTGTGACCACAAGAGACTATCTTGGACATGAAAGGGTTTCAATTGGTAACTGTTTGAGATATAATAAAGTGAATTTTGATGGTTGTGGACTGCACTTACTTGATTAAATTGTCTGTTAAATGTTTTTGTTGTTTTTTAATTGTAATTGATGTAAGATTGAATAGTTAACGCTCACGCACATAACAGAAATTTGAATTAATTTTTACAATATAGCCGTCCTCTCACACGGAATTTCGTCTTTTTGAAACAAGGACCCTGAAGGGACTTATTTATAATAGAACCGTTATTATGTATATCAGAGAAAATATATATAAGTCGAAACAATTTGTTGGCCTTTTACGGTTTTTATAATTATTTATATAATATTATGTTATGTTATATATTATATTCATAGTATTTAATGTAATATTGTAATATAAATAAATTTTGGGATTGTCAAAACAATATTTCTATATTTAATTTATCGTTGTTAGTGAATTATACCAATATTTATATGGTATACAAGTGAAGTACTAGTGAATTGGGTGTTTAACAAGCCCGTTTCATGGTCAACTTTTACTCAGTTTGTTATTATATATATATATATAT
>NC_068987.1:34784873-34786975 GCF_001194135.2 Octopus bimaculoides
AGCACGAACGTATCCGGATTTCAGGGTTATTTCCCTTCGTCGGCGTTCGACAGCTGATGACCTTGGTGAGAGAGACAAAAACCTGGCAAACCTTATATCTTCTTTTCCAGTGATATTGAAAAGGTGAAAACACGCAATGTTAATTCTCTAAATGAAGTATTAACAGTAACTGCACGATAAAGTGTAGTATATTGCCACTTATATATATATATATATATATATATATTTATATACAAACCTTATATATATGCATGTGTGTATACATGGATATACATAAACATTTAATTAGATTTCTTACAGTTTTCAGCTGTTCACGTTTTCTAGTTATTCGTTGACTACTTGTCATAGAATTCTGTGTAGGTATTTGTCTGTGTGTGAGTGAGAGGGAATGAAAGATTAAAATACTGTGGGAAAGGAAATACAGAGGAGTGCCGTGGAAGAACGACTGAGAGACGTAATCAGAGAGAGAGAGAGAGAGAGAGAGAAAGAGAGAGAGAGAGAGAGAGAAAGAGTAAGAGTGAGAGAGTAAGAGAGCGATGTGGGAGTGTTACACTGGTTAAAATATACGTGTGTGTCATGAGGGACTGATAAATAAATTCTTTAGTTATTTTTTTTCTTTGAATCTAAATCGATTTACTTCAATGTTTACTTTTAATTTCTCTCTTGTGAGATAGCTGAATGCAAAATAGAATAGATAAACACCTGCATTCTAAATACAGTGATTTAAGCAAAGACAGATTATTCTGTAATGAAATGCAGCATGTTTAATATGTGACAGCGAATTATAACAGGAAAGGGAAATGCGTAACTGACGAGCTTCAAAAATATAGTGTATTCGATTTCAGTCTTGTCTTATTCGAATGGTAATATGCAAAATAGACCGCTTCCTTACACACCGTCTTCTCACAAATATATTTTACGAGCGTTCACATATATATTAATATATATAATATCAATTATATATACATGCATGTATTCATTCACACACATACGCAAAACAAACACACACATATGTATGCATATTTATAGGTGTATCTGTAATAGTACAAATAAATATATATTTTGCAATTATATATGATTATCTAGTACTATATCTCCGTTTACGTACACAGAATTATATATATATATATATATATATATATATATATCCAAAGTTTTAAATTGAAATTTAAGAGAGAGATTTGACGCTAATATCCAATATATATATATATATATATATATAAACAAACATACACATACATATATGCATTTATGTGAGTATGTATGTGTGTCTGTTTTATATCATTTACGACAGACTAGCATTGCATAATTGCCACCTAACACCTAGTCCATCGTATCCTTTTCTAACTAAAATTCCGACGAACATATTAATAAATTTGATGAATATCCGACTACAAATAAAAGCAATAAATCCTTTCAAAATTAAATTAAATCACTTTGAAAACAATTAAAACTAGAGGTTAAGAAAAAGTGTAAAACGCCTACGCATAGAGTATTATAATCTGGTTCATCAGGCAGAAGAATGCAAACGTAAAAGTACATTACTGACGTGTATATAAACGATATCATAAACAATCAAATGAACGTAGGAAAAATAAACACAGCCATTTCAATAGAAATGGAATTTGTTATAATAACGAATTTTGCAATTATTAATCCCGTCGTTAACAGCGTTACCAATTATACTTAGTCTCCGCTTAGGTATTAATAGAGAGAATGACTTGAACTCAAACGATTACGTCAGTTAAAGGAATACGTGCATGGAGTTCTATATTAGGTAAAACAAACACGTTGTTGCATAGTCTGTAACCAACCAAGAATAAAATAAATGCCAGGTACTAGAATATATAATCCACACATAATGTAAAAGCGTTCATATTTTCGAAGGTGAATTTTTTATTGTGATACATGAACCTTATACAAATCAGGAAACTGTGGGCATTATCGCAATATGATATCAATGTTTATGCATGATTCTTTCTAAAAGTTAATCACAACAAATAATAAATATAAATTCTATTAATCGAGAGTAAGGTGAGTTTTCTCTGTCGATCTCTTTCATGTTCGACGGTAGCCGTTGCAGAGATACAAGGATATATATA
>NC_068987.1:34787130-34790175 GCF_001194135.2 Octopus bimaculoides
ATATATATATATATATATATATATATACAGAGAGGGAGAGAGAGAGAGTGAACAGGAGAGACAAATAAAAAGAAAATAAGAAATAGGCAGGTAACCTTAGTAATTGACCGCCTCTCAATCAACTCGCGCAGAATCGCAGCAAATTCCTAAGAGCAAAGAAAAATTAATTCGTTTCTGACAGTAATTAACAAACGGTTCTGTAATAGTTAAAATTCCTGTTCAAATTATTTAGACATGTTGACAGAATTTGATACCACATTTTCAGCATGTGACATGTGCAAATTATTTTCAGCAGTAGCTGTATAAGATCAAACATGTTGCACAAAACTACGGAGGTGATAACTAGTTGAACAAACTATAAAAGTGATAATCCTGATATTATCTAATAGCAAGGCGACCAGCTGGCAGAATCGTTAGCACGCAGAGAAAAATGCTTAGTGATATTTCGTGCATCTTTGCGTTCTGAGTTCAAATTCAACTGAGGTCAGTTTTGCCTTTCATCCTTTCGCGGTCGGTAAAATAAGCACCAATTGAACACTATTGTCAAGGTAATCGTCTTTGCCCTCTAAGAAAATTGCTGGCCTTGTGCCGAAATTTGAAAGCGACGTTTTCCAACTATAATATGCAGAGCAACTGTTAACGCACCGACGCGCTACTGATGGTTTGAATTCGTATTGTAGAAGTTAACACTCTTTCAGGAACATAAGAACTTCGGAAAATGTTGCACTAAGAAACGAAAAAATAAGTACTGGCAGGTTAGTGAAAGCTACAGGTGTAAACCATTGCCATTAAATCAGGAGCATGTGAAACACAGGCAGTTTACAGTGAGAAGCAATAAGGACTTTATAGTTGAGAGATTTATTTTCTTTTTCGTCCATTGCATCTTTAAAATTTCTTCCATATCTCTTGTGTAAGCGAAACGGAACCTAGTGGTATTTGCAAAAGGTGAAGTATTGATAAACTTTATACCGCGCTTTGATTTGATATAATTCTAAAATGCTACGTCATATCAATTTTACTAATGATTACTCACCCATCTTCACTGGACACATGTATGTACGAGTAGAAAAGGCAAAAAGAAAAAATAATAATAATAATAATATGCTTGTGATTATGTGTGTCTGCTTGGCTCTATATACTCCTTAAAATTTAACAGACATTGTATTTCTAGATATTCAAAATTTGTTTCTCAGTGTATTCGAATACTCACAAAGGAAAATTCATAATACATAGAGTATCTATGAATAAGCACATATCGTTGCATTACACTCGAAAACAGACGACAAATTACAACACGGTATTATTTAATAGTCATATAGTCCCTTGAAAATCACTATGACTACTTCAGGATAAACACTAGTTATAGGATTATTGTCGTATTTAAACTGAAATCATTAGTGTTGACATAATTTATTTTAAAATCAACTTCTAATAATAAAAAAAGTAGAATTTTATGAATTCATTAAATACAATCTCTCTCTATATATATATATAAAAGCGGATTTGTGAGTGTGTGTGTATTTATGTTCCTTATACCTCGAGAACTGAGCTTTGACGTCTGGGGTATCAAAAGATTAAGTAATTTTCATTGACATATTCTTGCTGTTATCTCAGCAACCAGTGTTAGTTATTTGAAAGACACTGCTCTACAAAGACCAGGTTTCATTAGAAAAAAATAGTTTCACATTATCAATTTGGGCCAAGATGACAGCGTAGCATTACGGGAGTGATGATGTGTGAATAATGAAAGTAATGTTTCTCCGAATTAGTTACATGTGTACTGTAATAAAGAAAGCTGCTTAACATCTAGCGATATATATTGGGTCATCTCATGGGTTATTCTGTTATTCTGTTATTCTATTATTTATTGATCCAAATGTTAGTGCAGTTTGAATGTGTATTGATACCCCACCCACCATATTCGCCGGATATTTTCCATCTGATGATCATTCATTCCACAATCTTCAAAATCATTTGAACAGAAAAATGAATTCTGTAGACAAGGTTAGAACAGTACTGGGAGAGTATTTTCCGTCACGAAGAAGTGAATTTTGGTAGTGGGGCCTTGTAAGTCAACCAGTGTGATGGAAGTGCATTGTAAAAAATGACAGAGAGTATATTTTAGATTCAAAAATAACTTTGTTTACCTTAATTTTGAAAAATAAAAGAAACATAAAAAAAATCCGCCTTGTTTATGGGATGACTCAAGATAAAGCCTACTAAATACACTATAATTTTGGTACATCAACTATTTTCTACTACGAAAATAACCTCGGAAACGCAAGATTTTGAGGTCATTTTCGGGCAATATTTCGATTTGCTTCTAATGTGTCTCTTTCGTCCGATGTGTCATGCATGCGTAGAATTCTACTCAGACAAATATTTATGAAAATGTACACATAAATAAATTTCTCAATTTGTAACGAGGAAATAGTCACTCACTCCCCCCTTCTCTCACATATATATGTACACGCACACATGCATACAACCAATATGTATGAATATGTATTTATGCATGTGTATATGAACAATGACGCGTGTGAGTGTATGTGTGTGTCAGAGAGAGAGAGAGAGAGAGAGAGAGAGAGAGAGAGAAGGTGCCACTTAAACATACATGCAGGAAATACGTAAATGGCAACACACACCTTCAAATTCTCTCTCTCACGCACATGAATATACACGTCCATTTCATACACATGTGCATACAGCTTTCAGTTTATGCTCTTACTTAAATACAAATGTCATCTTTTCACTTCCACCTCTCTTTCATTTTCTGCTCTCTTGAAAGCATAAACAAATAAAAGAAATTACGTAAATTAATGACCAATCATATGATCCCAAATGATCGACCAGGTGATCGAGGTGACAATTACTGCTTCAAACGAAAGAATGCCATGAAATTACTTCCTTTGGCACATACACACACGAGCACACACACGACCGCGCGCACACACACGACCGCGCGCACACACACACACACACACACTCTCTCTCTCTCTCTCTATCTCTCTCTCTCTCTCTCTCTCTCTCTCTCTCTCTCTCTCT
>NC_068987.1:34791163-34792000 GCF_001194135.2 Octopus bimaculoides
TGAAAAAAATTACAAATTAAGAGACGGGAGGTGTGGAATTATAATTCTGAAAACGTTATTTCTGGGCAAAATCTTATTACCGCCCGTTTTTACGTTGAAACAATACTTAGTTTGTCATCTTTCTTAAGAACAGAGAGCACTATCATGCAAACCCATGCAAATTGCCCCCCCCCCGTTTCACTTTTAAACAAACAATAACTTCTATTACGCCAGTAATCCAGTTCATTATACACCAGCTGTGCCGCTTCCTCCCATAAGAAAGGAACAAATAATACAATATGGCTGTAGGTCATGACGCTCGGGCAACGCCGGAATGGTAATGTCAGACGAAACATACCCTGTTGAATAAAAAGACAATGCCAATGTTGCCGCTATAAACCTATGTATAAAACATAAAATAGGTAAAATTGTAAGTATATAATAACGGGCTGTAAACTTATGTAGGCCAGTTAAAACATGCTGATATATGATAAATGATAAATGAAAACTGTTAAGAAGATTCTTATTTTCCCGTAAATCTCCAGGAATTTTCTGAAGTACAAATTACATGCAGTGCAACCAAATTTATAAGTTTTATCCAAGTGCAAGAACAAACCAGGAGGAATTATAGGAAATATGAGCTGTTAGATGATGTATATAATTTGGCTCTGAAGTATATTATTTGTGCTTAATACTGAGAACAAATGCCTTATATAGACAATGTTTTTATAAATGATATTACATCACAAAACATGACTGTTCAGTGTCGGATTTTGGTGTATTCTACATGGTGCATTCCACAAGGTTATATACATGTATGTGCATGTGTGCGTATGTGTGTATACGTATATGGATTTA
>NC_068987.1:34792142-34796032 GCF_001194135.2 Octopus bimaculoides
TATATATATGTATATATATATTTATGTATATATATATGTATATATATTTATACATGTAAAAATATGTGTGAATAGATGTATGTATGATTTATGTATGTAGGTATGCATGCATGTATGCATGTATATATTCTTACATTTTCTCTAAACATCTCATACAAGCAAATCATACAAACATCTTACAGTGTTTGCTGGTTAGAACAACGTCTCTAAAGCGACTGGTAGACATTTGAAATCCTGCTTCTGTTTAGCACGTCGGTCCCTTTTATAGATGTGAATTCGAGTCTCACAGTTAGCCATCGACTTGTTTTCATATAAAAGATCTTAACCGAAAATTATACACGCTATTATTTATATCTTCAAGCACTTCCAGTTCAGTTGATCAAAATAATATACTCTCTATATAATAATAATAATAATAATAATAATAATAATAATAATAATAATAATAATAATAATAATAATAATAATAATAATGAAAACTTTTGAGAAATTGAGCAAATATAAGGATTTTGAGATACAAATCAGAAGAATGTGGCATCTCAAATCAACATTACCTATTGTCATTGAGGTACTTAGAGTAATATCAAAAGGAGCCAAAAAATATGCTGACCAAATTCCTGGCAGCCCTAAAATAAGTGAATTGCAACAGATCATACTTATTGATATCTCACATATTTTACGTAAATTCTTCGGCATGTACTTACAATTTTAGTCATTCGACTTTATTATAAATTTTATGAGAAGGAATAATTTTGTTTTTAATTTGACACAGACATCATATTTTCAGTTGCATTTTTAGATGCAATATCTTTCTGCTCTTTGACGTCTCTGTTGAAACTTGGGTGTCACGCAGTTTTTAAGTTCTCATAAAGTATGTATTATTATGATCGCTAGTAAGGTAACAAACTGGCAGTAGAGTTTGTACGCTGGAGAAAATTCTTAATGGCAGTTCTTCCGCCTTTAAATTCCGAGCTCAAATTTAACCGAAGACGACTTTGACATTCATTCTTTCGTTGCTGATGAAATACGTACCAGTCGAGCATTGTGGTGGAAGTAATCGATTTACACCCTCCCTCACGATTCCTAGCTTTATGTCAAGATTTGAAACCACTAATATTAGTAGTTGTGGGTTCATAGTAGAAGAAGAAATGATACACGTCTTACTTGTCCGTTGCACAATATCGGTCAAATATTTTTCAAACTACATACCTATAACAATACTACTCTACAGCAAGACGTCGCCTGCAGAAATTATTTTAGGTGAGTATCCGATCGTGAGAATGGTGTTTCTCTCGGGTTCCTTGCACATGGCTCGGGAGTGCATAAAAAAAATTAGACGTCTAGGAGAGAAGCGATTACTATATTGCGGCTGATACAATTTTCCAACTGAGTAGACTGAACTGAATCGTTAATATTATGATTATGAGCTTAATATATTTTTCACACGCGTGAGTACCATTGTCAGTACACGATTTGTCACTCAGAGCATGTATTCGTAGCATTCTCATGTTTTTAAGTTATTACTGTTACAATTAAAGCATCATCGTCATTATCATCATCATCATTGTCGTCATCGTTTTTCATCACCATCATCTCCTTGTCGTTGTTTGTAATAGCAATATTATTATTACTATCAATATTGATATTAATGATACAATGATTAATAATACGTTTGTTATAATTGTAATCGTCCTCATCATCATCATTTTAAACCATCGTTTGCGTCTGTGTCTCACATTTATATCTCATTTCCAAGTATATGTTTGAAAAATACTTCTAAATGCAAATGAATGTAATTGACTTAAGCATAACACTATTAGGAATTGTTTTTACCTCTCAATTTTTTCGTTCCGCTTCTTCTTTCTCATATTTCCTTTAAGCTACTTTAAAAAGTTTCCTACTATTAAGAGAGTCACGTCTACACACATAAATTTATTCACGCGCACTGCCGAACACACACACTCATGCATAGGCACACACGTAAGCATCTACAAACATACACACATATACACATTTATGTTGCGTGCCATCGTTAGCTTTATTTTATATCCTTCAGAAACTAATCAATCATTGCGTGTAAAATTATGTGAGAATATAAACATTTCAATTTTACCAACATTACTGAAATAACGGCGTTCGAACAGATATTATTCATCTAAAATTGCAGTACATTTCGGCGCATATTCAGGTCATATCTCAATATTACACTATTTTAAAGAACGCGTTTACATCAGAGACAAGTCCTATATTTTCAGGGCATTATTATTTATTTAACTTCATTACATTTGAATTTATAATGTCTCACAACTTGAACTTCCGGCTGTAGAACAAAAAGCCATGAATTCACTGTAGGAATTCGAAATTGTTTGATTAATTCTATGTTTATAGAGACATTAATAGAACTGTTTACTGCCATCTTTTGTTTGATTGTAACCAAAATATTTTCTCTTGTTTTCTTCAGTAATCGACATTCTTTTGTGGCGTTTGAAATTTTTTAGCTGAAATAAAAACAAAATTTTTAGCTGAAAACAAAAAAAAAAAATCGATTTTGATTTCCAAACTAACTTAATAATTACGGAAGCATATGTTATATTTAGCAATGCATTTATTTCCATTTTGTATTTGTAAGCGTCTTTAGATTTTAAAATTGCACGTTTATGTCGGAGAAACAATAATTCAATGGTACGAAAAATTTAGAACTTCATATATTTATGAATATAACTACGGTATGAATCAAGTCTAAGATTACTTCTTCCCTCGAATGTTCTACAATTACCTTTCTCCCTTGCTTTATCTTACATAAATTCCTTTGCACTTTTATTCCACTATACCAATTTTTTTTGCTTTATTTGTCATATTCATTCTTGATTTATATATTTTATTATTTGTCTAATACTTTTTCCGTTGTTTTTCATAAATTCTTCATTTCCCAAATGAGCCACGTTTGAAATTTTTCCTCAAATGAATAACTAGTTATTACTCGGGATCGAATGCGATCAGCTGTACATTCTTTTTCATCCTTCTTTAATTAAGACGATTTCAGTATCGGGATGAGGTAAGTCGATTACATCGACTCCAGTGCTCAACTGGTATTTATTCTATCAACCCCGAAGAAGTGAAAGGCAATGTCGACCTCGGCGGAATAGCTCAAGATGATTTTAATATTAATATTGTTTGGGCGCTGAACGAGCAGAATCGTTAGCACGCCGAGCGATATACTTAGAGTAATTTCGTCCGTCTTTGCGTTCTCCGTTTAAATTCCCCCAAGGTCGACTTTTCCTTTTACCCTTTCGGAGGTCGATAAAATATGAACCAGTTTAACGCTGGGTCGATTTAATTGACTAATCCCCTACCCAGACATTCCTGGCCTTGTGCCAACATCTGAAATCAACAATAAAGCAATTTTTTCTTCGTATTATTATCGTAAAAACTGCTTTGACTTTGAAATATCGTGATCACCGCATGATCGGTTATAAGGGATCATAAAATGATTTAGGAAAGAGTTATCACAGCAACAATTTCTTAACATGTGTCCCTAGAAGAGTTCCAAAATTTTTGGGCTTATGATTAGCTATGCAAAACAAGAAATAACAGTTTTTGAGTTTTTTCAGCTTCAAATATTATAATTTAATGCATCTTTGTTTCTTCAATACTATTTTATCGAACTTTTTTTGCCTCATGTAATTTCACAAGTATGTATGCATATACGTATATGTAAATAAGTGTGATCATGCGTGGCTGTGTGGGAAGGCGCTTGCTTCACTATCACATTTTTTCGGGTTCAGTCCTACTGCGTAGTATTATTACCCAGTTTCTTCTACTATAAACTCCAACCAAAACCTTGTAAGTAAATGTGGTAGACAGAAACTGTTATATATATATATATATAT
>NC_068987.1:34796302-34798035 GCF_001194135.2 Octopus bimaculoides
CGATAATTAAAATGGGGCTTAAATGAAAAAAATTCACACAGCGAATATACTACGTTATTGTTTCACTGTTATATACACAGATATACATTGACGCATGTCAGTCGAAAAGTGAAAGTGTAATAGTAATACTTACTTTAACACTCAATGGTTTTACACGTTTGTATGTCATGTACATACTATTCATGTAAGTTCTTCTTCATATACTATGGTTTCTGTCTTGCCATGTTTTCATCTCCAACTCTAGAACATCCAACATACAGCTGACCATGTGAGAAGCAAGGTTGAAAGAGGTTAAGTCCCACCACCTTTAGAGATTGACCTTGTGCTTTGTTGATAGACATTGCAAAGGTAAGTTTGACCGGAAACTGCAGTCTCTTGAACTGAAAGGGGAGATCTTTTGAAATGAGAGATATCCTTGGAATGAAGACATTCTCACTCATCATGTTGCCTGTAATTATTGTTGCTTCCAACACATGGGGCATGGCTGTTTTAACAACCAACCTTGTTCCATTGCAGAGTCTGGGTGCATCAAGGTTTCTTAATAGCATTATGGGAGCACCTATTTTCACGATCACAATGTGTGGTGGAAATCCTGGTGGCTGAAGGGAATTGAGGAACTCCGCTGGGTAATGCGTTGCCTGTTCTTGATAAGGGACAGAGTTAATTGATCTGTATGAACATTCAGGTCCTGGAAGCTGAGTTAACAAATTTAAATTCAGCTTGTCAACAGAATCATTCCTTGATGCCAGAATTGCTCTTTCATATAGCCACTTGTGACTTTTGTAGTTTGTGGCAATGTTTGGAAACAGCTTGCTCTTTAGTTCTTCAAGGGAGGCAGTCATATTGCCACATGGGAGATGATGCAGATTATCTTCTGGATCTTGTGGAAGTTTTCCATTTCCAATGTCAAGTAACTTGTTGGAGAACTGTGCGGCTAACGGGTCACCATGAATGTGAACCCTCATGTTGGTTGTCAACGTAAGCTGCTTGACATGTTGCCAGATATATGAGGACTTGATGCAAGCTCTCAGCTCATCCGCCCTGGTTCATCTGGGAACGACAGGCAGCGTTTGCCCGAAGTCACCAGCCATGAGGAGGGTGACTCCACCTATGATCTTTATATTGTTTCTGAAGTCTTGTAGTGTTCTATCAAGCGCTTCAAAGGCTACCTTATGGGACATTGTTGCCTCATCCCAGACAATGAATTTGGCATCTGTAAGGAGTTTTGCTAACGCTGTATTCTTTGTTATGTTGAATAAAGGAGATTCATTTTGGATGAGGTTCAGAGGCAGCTTGAATGTTGAATGGGCTGTTCTTCCACCTGTTAGGAGGGTGTCTGCAATTCCAGAGGATGCAACAGCCAGAGCAATATTCTTCTTCTGTCTCACCTTGGCAAGGAGCAGGTTGATCAAAAATGTCTTTCCTGTGCTTCCAGGAGCATCTAATAAGAAAACTCCACCAGTGTTATTGTCCAGAGATGTAAGAACTTGCCAGTATACCTCCTTTTGATCCTGTAGCAGAATTGGTTCCTTTTCATTGACAACTGCTTGCAAACTTTCCATGTTGTATGATGTTTCCATGATTAGCTCTTGTGCTAATCTGTGTTGAACATCTGTGACAGGAGGAGCTGGAAGACCATAGATTTCAAGTTTGTTTCCACCCAGTGATTGAACCTTGTCGTCTATTAATTTTAATGTCTCATTGAAGATGTCATCATTGAATGTGACATCACC
>NC_068987.1:34799311-34804316 GCF_001194135.2 Octopus bimaculoides
ATATATATATATATATATATATATATATATATAGTGTGTGAGAGAGAGAGAGAGAGAGAGAGAGAGAGAGAGAGAGAAAGAGAGAAATACGACGGGTTTCTTTCAGCTACCAGATCCATTCACAAGGCTGTGGGTGGCCCGAGAACCATGTGGTAGAGAAGCAAGCTTCTTACCATACAAACACAAGTTACGCTTTTCCATGTGTGCATGTGTATGTCTCCGTGCGCACGTGTGTATTTGTGTATGTTTTGGGCTTCTAAGGAGATAGAAGTACCAAGTTTACCAACAATTATAGGTTCAGGATTGACTGAAGTTTGGGCAAGTGTCTGCCACCATAGTCTCGGTAGACGAAAACTGAAAGAAAACTCGTCATATATATATATATATATATGTGTGTGTGTGTGTGTACATGTGTGTGTGTGTGTGTGTGTGTGTGTGTGCGTGTTTGTCTCAGTCCTTTACCATCGCTTGACAGCTGATGTTGGTGAATTTACGGCCCCGTAAATTAGCGGCTCGGCAAAAGAGATGGATAGAATAAGGACTAGGTTTACAACGAATAAGTCCTGGGGTCGATATGTTCGACTACAAGCGGTGATCCAGCATGGTCACAGTGAAATTGCTGTTATAAGTAAAATAATAAAATTATTATGTAAATGATTTAAAGTTGAATGCCAGCAATTTGGGAGCTATGAAAACTGTTCTTGTTACATCATATTCGAAGAATATACGGTTGGTGTTTGGTCAGTGAAAGGTTCCTATAGAATTGTGAAACGAAACAAAATTTTAATATAGACTAGCAACATCTTAATCAATGGCTTGAGTGTTTCAGCGCCATCTCGCGAGGAAAGTTTCTGGGAGAGAGGATTAGAAAAAAAAACCCAAAAAACCCCACCTGATATTACTTGTAGTAAGACGTCACGAAGGGGCATAAGAGCCGGAGAGGAAAATATAGACTTCGGAACAGGAAGAGTACTAGTGACGAAGTGTCCCTTCGTAAACCGGCAAATGGCAGCAGCATAGATGAGACATATTGATTTGGTACAGCGAAAAGAAACTATGTACTGCAGTAGAAATCCGTTGCTTTGCAGATGTTATCATAAAGCTAAATATTAGTAAAATAGACATCCTCTATGCTGAAGATTATTCTTATAACTGAAATTATCGTAGCGATTGGAGAAAGCTGCCTATGGAGAAATCTTGAGAAATTAGTGTCCTGAGAAACATAGATATGACATAGAAGATATATGATTAACGGACTAAATGCTATAAAATTAAGTAAAACGTACCACAAGTTAGCATATAATTAAAAATGTATAAATATAAATGCATAAAATAATGTATAATGAACAGCATTCCAGACCATGCACGCAGAGGGCATTTCCGTGCGACCATACCCAGGAAGGACCGCTACATCCATGCGCAACATCACTGTGATCGCCTCAGACTGGCTAGAGTGACAGCTCGCGTGACCATTGGCACTGGACTAATCAGCGATGACATGGTACGAGGTCGACTGGCCGCCAACAACTTGCATTGCAGTCGACCTGCTCGAGGGCTTGTCCTTACCGCCCGTCACTGCCAGGCACGACTACCGTGGGATACACAGCACTGACATTGGCAACATCAACAATAAATATCAATAGTCTTCTCGGACGAGAGCCTATCCTGTGTTTCCACCTCGGATGGCGGAGTGAGGGTGTATCGTAGGAGCGGTGAACGCTAGAGAGATGCATGTGTCACGGAAAGAGACGTGTAGGGTAGCATGGACGTGTATCAGAGAATTGGAGCCCCATGTGTTCAAAAATGTTGGTGCAGACAGAGGGAATTGCATCACAGTGCAGCTCTACGTTTACCAAATCCTAATACCTCACAACATGTCCTTCATTCACGCGTCACCATAGCCACGTGTTCCAGCAGGACAATGCTCCGTCCCACACGGCCAGGATCACCATGGACTTCCTGCGTGAGGACAACATCAGAACCATACGGTGCCCGGCTCTCAGTCCGGACTTGAACCCAATTGAACACTTGTGGTATGAAATCCAGAGACGGCTGAACCAGGTAGTCTGAAGGCCGAGAATTCGTGTAGAATTGGAGGCGGCTTTCCTGAGGGTGTGGGCGCAGGTACCAATGGTTTTTATGAACCACATCATGTACTCCATGACCCGACTTTGTGTGTCCGTTTTCATCACCTACAATGGGTATACACGGTATTGAACAAGTCACGTCCAATAATCACGATATACTGGATCAGCCCGCTACTAGAATATATGACAACGACCCATACATGGACTGTCGTCAAAGTGTATCTAAGTAATTGATATTATCAGATTTATCAAAATTTATCTCTGACATAATGTAATTAAAGCATATTTCACAGTCACATACATCACGCGTTTCTTTTGCAGTTCCGTGTATATGAGTATAGACGTAATGATATATACTCTCAAAAGATATAAGCAGAAAGAGAAATATTTAGTAGAGGGTGTAAAAGAAACGAAACAGTGTTTCACAGAGATTTGAGAGGGGAAAATTTCTGTATATAAATAACGGGCAACATCTTTACGCTTTGGGTGGCGCAAGCGCATGCTCACACTCGTTACGTGCCTGTACAAAAATAAACTCAGTATATAGAATCCAAAATATATCTAGACAACTAAGCTGTTCCGCTGAACATACTTTCACTGATACTTTAATCAGTGATGCATCGTTGATGAATACCGTTGAAATAACACTAGATTAAATGAAGCATGAAACAGGCCGCATCGTTAATGGAATTATATTTTACCTGAGAGATTTAAGATAATATTTTTCGTAAGAGTGAAAGGCGCTTAAAGTTGGCATGCTTTTGACGGCTTTTTTTTTTTTTGTATTTATCTACTAGTGGATATTCGATTGTTAGTTATATTCTTTCTTAAATCGTGTAATTTATTCGTCGTTTTAACGGTTTTTTATCCTTCAAAATAGTATGGATAAAATCGTGATTTACTATTTGCAACGCAAATCAATGGCTTATCCTGGCTCTAAAATCTACTTACTGGAAATACACTTAAATATGCACACACTCATACTCATGCACATACACGCAAGCACACACACGAATGTACACCCACCCACACATACACATGCATACACACACTCATACACACATGAACTCTCTCTCTCTCTCTCACACGCGCTTTCTTACACATTCTCCCCCTCCATCTATATGCCCCCTCTCTCCCTCTCCCTCTCTCTCTCTCTCCCTCTCTCTCTCTCTCTCACACACACACATATACACACACACAATCAAGCACGCACACACATACACAAACAAAAACATCTGAACATCTATAATATACAGACGTTAGACAAAACAATCGTAACAACACTTTTAATTGAATATTTTCTTGCATATTCAAAGATTGTTTTCCTCTGCATATATGTGACCCTCATAATATTTTATATAGGCCGATTTTTCTTATATTTGTGCAGATCTGTATATATAAAAACAAAATTTTGAATTACGTAACTTGCCCAATTTCCAAAAAGGACAAATTGCTGGAGCGCAGAAATCTGGAGGATACCTCAGGCTGAATTGTTTAGCATTAAAAGAGATACAAGACTGCAATATCATGTCAGAGTTCAAAAACCAGTGTAAGCCTGATTTGGGACAAAAAAGCAAAGCTCACTAGCGAATAGCGGAGCGTAATGTGACAAAAACATTCAAGCTATAGCAGAAAAAGAGAAAGCGAAGCGAAGCCAATATTTTGCCAACTTTATGTCCAATAAAGCTGTTGAACATAATGTATGTAAAACTGACTGCAATTGTTAAAATCACCTGTCCCAACTCCTAAATATTCATAAGCGTAGTGGTGTGTAAGGTATCAGAAGTAGACAATTCACGTAGGCAACGATGTTTCTCCACCTCGGGCTGACTTTAGTATTGAAACCGCAAAAACAAGCATCAGACTTGAATGTTTGACCACTACCGTGGGTTATTGGCATGGCTCTGGGATTACCTGGGTAGCGAAATCATAGTATTGTCTCGGTCGTTTAGTTGTTCTAATGGGAATATGTAGCACCAATGCTTATTTGAGTATTGTGAAATACGTAGCGGGTCTGGGAACTAAAAAAAAATGAGTACCCTGGAAAATACCGAATAACACGAACAAAAGATGCGCCTTTTGCTAACCTGAGACTTTCCATGCATCATAGGAATTAAAATCCAATGATATATAACTGAATAGCAGAAAAATAAGAGATCTTCATAGAATGAATACATACCAAATCTCACCTTCTGTTTGTAGGAAAAATATTGTGGAATAACCGCATGAATTCAACACCGAGCCAATATACAGCAAAATTACTCAGCTACGTAAATTAATTCTGCACACATAAAAATATATGCAGATCAGCCTGTAAATGATATATAATCTACAAATGATATATAACAGTGAAAACAGTCATATATACAAATCATGCCCACGAAATGCACAATCGCATAAATACGCACCATTAACATGCATTGGACAACTAACCAATCCACTAATCACACAAGTACTAATGTTTTAATAATTGCATAGGTTACAAAGATATATCGTCTCTTTCAGATGTTTCAAATATGTGTGTGTGTGTGTGTGTGTGTGTTTTCGCTTTTATGTTTTCGTTTCTGAATGTGTTTAACGTTTTTTTTTTTTATGTCCTCTACCCATATATGCATGTATATATACATATATATGCAGATATGTACATATATGTAAGTATATATGCATATATTTATATATTATTTATATTATTTTATGATCGAACGCCACGCATACTTTTCCTAGTAAGTTTTATCTTAATAAGTACGATGCGCACTCTTCTACTATCTTTTCTCTGTCTATCTCTCTCCCTCTCTTGTTCTTCATCCTTTCTGTTTTTTCTCTCCCACCCTTTCCCTATTCTTCCCTCCCTTTCACCGTTCCGTCTTTCTCTCTCTCTCTCTCTCTCTCTCTCTCTCTCTCTCTCTCTCTCTCTCTCT
>NC_068987.1:34805060-34809172 GCF_001194135.2 Octopus bimaculoides
TAAGAAATGGTTGGAATTTCTCTATGAAAAGATTCTCCATGTTGATTCTTTCTTGTGTGGAGATTCTGTCTTTACATTGATAGAAAGGGAATATAATGAATTTAGGGTTTTTGTTTCTGGCGCAAGAATCTATGTGGCCACTGAGTGGAATTTGGCGGTATTGAGAAGCATATTTTGTTGCTTTATGTTATAATGCCTAATGTAAAACTTGACGCTTCATAGTGTCTATGTATATCCGTTTATCTTCACTAAGTGGTTATAAGACGCTCAATGATTTTGGCAATACCGAGTGTGTAGCAAAATTAAATACCTTCGTATGTGCTTCTGTCATAATCTTACATAATAGATTATGAATATGTATTGTAATCTTAAGTTTAACATATTTTGGGAAGTGTTTACAATTACTTGCAAATATTTTCGCTTACAAAATTGAAAAGCCACCAAGTCATGATTTGAACAGCTTGTTAGATTGAGCAAAGCTTTAAGTTTTCGTGTCAGCTCTCACCATCGTCCTCCATCTCAGCTGTTTTGAAGGACCTGTAAAACTTTTTAAGCAATATATACAATCCAGTTCCGTGAATGGAAAAGAAAGACATCAGTGTTCACTCTTTGACACAGATCAAATATATCTACTTCGTAATTTTCCCGCAACATTTTCTGTGTATATACTATACTTGTTGCGAGGCATGTATATTATAAATGGTGTTAACAAATTCTTTACCAGCCACTAAATTAGCCTTTAACCACATATATACAATTAATAAAACTGGTGCCTGTCTCTTTCAAAATCTGAGTACGTTCAAAGCTATATAAATAACCTTTAATATATATATCCCTTTTTATTTTTTCAGAGTTTGGTGGCTACTTACCTACACTTTAGATTTTATAAAACTTATAGACGCTGTAGCTATGGAAGCGTTGACTTATTAGTCAAAACTAACAGGCAGAAATACAACATACAATGCAAGGAATTATTCTTCAAACTAGTTATTCATTATAGATGCACAGTGCATTTAATCGCTCACTTATTGTAGTGCTCATTTGCTGTATGATACTTACCTGATTATTAATTCCAATACCTCACTTTATGGAGCTTAAAACATTGGTTAAAAGTCAATGCAGCAAAATAACAAGTTTAAATAACATGTTTTAACATCTCGCCGAGTGATAATAACAATCATACTTTGTAGTCAAAATATGCTTGAAAACTGAAAATTTCTTCCAAATTTTAGTGTTGCTTTAAATTTGTATGATTTCTGTTGCCTACATGTGTACATAATTAAAGGGAAATGAAATAAATAAAGAAAATGAGGATTGCAGTTAACCATTTTTCATAATTATTTAATTTCGCAGGTGAACAGGCGAATATTATTTGAGGATACGTTGAAATATTTTGTTTTTATATCATACTCCACATAACTTTGACCAAATAAGCATAAAATATTCATAATGCAGTCATGTAGATTGTATATTTAAGGGATAGATGCACATAACAGAGTGGTGGTGTTGGTGGGAAAGAAAGATATACAAAAGTCACAGAGACTGCAGTTCATATTAAACCCAGGGGAGTTGTGCACTTTTAGAATGAAACCAAATATGAAAAATAAATAAACAAAAAAATATGTGCCGTGAAATACAGTGAATAAATCATTATCGCTTTTTGTACAGTTCAAGATAATGAAATCAATGTGCAATATGCAGGAATATGTATTACAGATATTGTATGTAAGCAAAGTCAACAACTATGTTGCCGGTTCCATACAGTCAAGTAGTGTATAAGTTCTCAGAGACTATTTTTATTTCATCATTTAGTTTGGCAATGCATTTCTCCTTCCAACCACATTCCGCCAATCACAGAAGCCTTATGAGCAATAAACTTCAGAGTAAAAGAGTGAAATCCGTTACGTTGGAAATTTCTCAACTAAAGGACTTTTGAGTGACAGCTTATTAATTATGCAGCTATGTTACTTACAGCGCCTAATATTTTCATTTGTCGCACGCACACACACGCACACACACACACACACACACACACACACACACACACACACACACACACACACACACACACACACACATATATATACATATCACTCAATTTGCTATCAAGAATTTCCTTGGATAAACCATTTCCTTCATCCTTCTAGTTTGGTACAACTTGGAGTTGAGTAAGCAAATATGAGAACAAAGATATTCCAGGGTAACAACCTTTTTGTTTTGATTGTTTCTTATTTTGTCGACCTAACATAGTATAATCTATATTATCCTTATTTTCTTTGGATGGTAGCCTGTTATAAGAGGAAATGCGATTACTATTTTTGTAGGGCGATTAGCGGCGTAGTGCCTTCTTCATTGGCTCGTTTTAGCAGCAGTATAGTTGAAAGGGGGTATACTATTATCCTGTTTTGACATATCCATTGCTTCATACAGCTGGTTTGCTAAGAGTCCATCATATTCAGTTATTTACCCATTATCTGATTCCACCACATCACCCTGAATGCATTTTGATATGTACACCTTGTTACGATTATATTATTTTTGTTGAGTGTCCATGGTTGCTGCTTAATAATCTGGCATGTTTATATATCTCACTGTATATAAATTCACATAATCACCTCTATAATCGTGCGAACAACCCTTCATTATCCAAATTTCAGTTTTTGTTTATGTTTTCCCTGTTCTTCCGAATATGTCCTGATATGTGTATTGCGATCAATTTAATACAAGTTGCGGAAATCCTGCTTATTCTGTGTTCGCTTAGTTTTAAAATATTTACAATATCTCATCAAAATACAATATTATTTCTATAAGGTATAATCTACTTGCATTTACTACAAGTCATATCTTGTATAAACTAACGAACGATAAACGAGCATGCTCATCTTTTTTCACTTGCACAGATGTATTTACGCTATGCGTCGCAAACTGGTTAATTGTGAAAATATTTATCAACATGATAAATATGGAAACTACGAAATATATGCAGCGGCATATAAATGTGAACAAATATATTTAATTTTCTTATGTTGTCTATGGGTGTTTGGAAAATTTTGTGAATGGCAGCAATACATCATTGGATAGATTTGCTGATACGTTTATGATGAAATTTATATTGAAATGGTTATTTACTGGTGTATATTTTCCCCTATTTCAGTTATTGGCTTCACATTTTAGTATACAAAAGTCCCAATAATTCAGAGTCGAGACCAATCGTCAACGGAGATAAACCAGCAAACAAAAGCATCCACTACTAATTATTGATAGTATATAATATAGGAATTGAAACAAAAATTAACATTCATATATGATTCACACAGTTATACTTTGTTATTTGACTACAATACCACAAGGAGAATTTTGTAGCAAATAAATCAATGAATATCTTATTGAAATATTTTGGTATAAATTTTAATATTCATAAATAATAATCAACCCTCAAATACACTTAGACAAATATATTGTTAATAAATTTCATAAAATTTTAGCTATATAAATACAGCTACGAAAAATCTTAGCCAAAGGTATCAATATTTTCAATTTGCGATTCATGAGTCATTAACTGCTTACTGAAAATATGAGATTTTATTGAAACAAAATTGGAAAAATCTATATAATATCTAAAAGAAAACTTGAAATAACAATTAGATCTAAAACTGATGCAGTTTAGGTGAAAACTGCTATACGTAAGAGGAATCGTACTGAAATTTCAATCACACACCTAATACGCCACACAAGCGTATACAGAGATACGAAAACGAAATCAAACACGTACGCAGGCATATTCTAATGTTTACTTTTACGTTAAATTTTGTAGGCAAACAATTTAACACAAAACTAGCTAATAATGGATTAAAGAATAACAGATTAAATGTTTATTCAAACAAGGAAAGTGTATACAGTGTCTTCGAAGTGTCATGATGTTCACGATCGCCAAAATATCTAAGCCCACGCAGGTACGCACACACACACACGTGCGCGCGAGCGCACACACGCACATACACACACATGATGTATGTGTATAGGTATGCATATATATATATATGTGTGTGTATGTATGTATTCATGCATTTACATGTGTATATATGTATATATATATATATATATATATATAT
>NC_068987.1:34810760-34811794 GCF_001194135.2 Octopus bimaculoides
GTGTGTGTGTGTACGCGTGTACGTGTGTGTGGGTGTGTGTGTGTGTGTGTGTGTGTGTGTGTGAGAGAGAGAGAGAGAAAACAACTGGTATTAATGGTAGAATTACATTTGAAATGCAAATCTGTGAATGAAAAATAAGTTCAGACCTCTACATGGTAGGTAGACCTTGTTGAAATAGCAGTCAAATCTCCCTCAAAACACCCTACTGTATTAATGGGAGAATTCTGCATAATATGTAAAGACGTTGACGTTAAGAATCTATATATAGATATATATGTGTGTGTGTGTATATAAATATATATATATGTATGTATGTACACGCAGACGTGACAGAAGTGAATAATCACACTTATGAAAGTTAAATGTATATAAATCTAAAGTTATATATTTAAATTTTTATTCATTGTTATAATATGAATATATAATATCTAGTAGGCATTTTTTAATGCAAGGACTCTATTTAGCACGCTAATGATCAGATTGGTGAGTATTCTCTTCAAGTATTTCTTCCCTAGTTTCATGCAGTAATCTCAAGAGTTCTAGCTTTCAAGATGCTTTCTTGTTCTTTTTATGAAGTGTCCTGTCAATTATGCCCCGGAGATGTTCTGGTGACTGGCTTGGGCATGGAAGCTTTTTAATGTCATTCTCATCCAATAAATCTCATTGGCTATTACTCCAAATAGCTACCCAGATCATCTCAGAATAGCTGCCAGCACGTTAAATTCTGGATCACAAGACATCCAGACCCACGCTCGACAGGATGTCAGAAAATACAACAACTCCAGACTCATTGGAGGCAGTTAACCAAACGTCTTCCTCGGAAAATACAGCAAATCTGGACTCATTGGTGAATATGACAATGTCCAAAATTGCAACTGGCCCAACCTTTTCTTGATATTGGCTGGTCAAAGAAGTGGTATAGATAGATAGATAGACAGATAGATAGATAGAAAGACATACATATAAATATATGTATATATATACATATATATATATATGTATATATGTAGACATATGTATATATGTATATATAT
>NC_068987.1:34811889-34817249 GCF_001194135.2 Octopus bimaculoides
TATATATATATATATATATATATATATATATATATGCATGTATATATGTACGTATATGTGTGTGATGCGTGTTTGTGTATGTGCATGTGTCTATGTGTATTTATGTATGTTTGTGCATATATATGTATGTGTTTCTATTAGAATTCTTCCTTCATGCTGGCATAAAAAATATTCTTGCATACGCTATCTGTTCCTCTGCAGACAAGTCTTTCTTCTCATCATTAAAGCCTTTATAAAAATAAGCACGTTTTCCAGCATCTATCCGCATATATGTTGGTTCATTTTTAGAGTAGAAAACCTGCAGGTTTCAAGGCAGTTAACCATACATTGTAATCCACGTTGATTTTCAAAATATGTGCACAATGGCAGGGTACCTAACATCATTGACTATAAAGGTTCTATTTTTATTATTGTCTTTCCAATATAAGTTAATCAGAACTGTTATGTTTGAACTCATTCGCGCTTTTCATGTAATGTTACACCAATATCCCTAGTGTTAATATTTATATATTATATTCAATAACAGTTATTCTGTACACTTATCACTGTGAAATCATTTCTACAAGTAGTACTGCATATTACTTTTGCAATAACATGTTGCAACACAAGGTACTATATTGCCCACATTTTTCATAATGCTTGTCACCACATGTTTAATGCAATCCAGAAAAAAAGTGTCGTAATCGATATCTTGATTTGTGACTGTTCCACAATTCTATGTTATATATCCTGGCCAATATCAGCAACGTAATTGAGTTGACTTCATCATCTCTTGGTGTGCGAAAGTTTCAAATTATTATATTTGACGGATATTGTGGATCAACAAAATAGGCAGTAAATTGTATCATACCTTCAACAGCTCTGGGAATGATGACCGGATTACATCCATAAATCTCATTTTGGTGTTGTGGTCACATCATGAGACACACATGTACATGCTGGTAGAAGTGTGCCATCAAAACAATCGTGTACGTCATTCTTTACAGTCAAACATTCATATGTATAGACATTGATATTTACATCTATTGTGTAGATTAGGTTATTTACTTCGAAATTCATGATAACCAGGTAGGTTTGATACAACATTTCAGGAGTTTCATTAGCTGTTAAGGTCACTTTTAGTCTGTAAAAGATTACCTAATGGACTTAAAGTTAGTGTCCATCTACTAGTGTATGCCATTGTTTTGTCCTGTTCAATGGACAAGAACTCAACGTACATTTAGTTGAGAAAGAAACGGGTTTGTTTTATGGACAAGATTTCTTATCTCTCCCTGAAAAAAAATGTGTGCGTGTGCATGTATGTATGTGTGTGTGTGTGTGTGTGTGTGTGTGTGTGTGTGTGTGTGTGTGTGTGTGTGTGTGTGTGTGTGTGTATGTGTGTGTTTCTGTAGGTGTATAAAATAATAAAGCTATATGGCGTTGTCTTTCATTTGTTAATACATCCAATTATGAATTAATTATGTATGCTAAATGCGAAAGAATCAATATCATTAAGATTTTAAATAGTAAATTGCTAAGGTTTTCTAGATAAAAGAGGAATTGTAAAGTTTAATATCTGCACATTAATTCTAGGATACATGCGTAATACAATTTTCTTTACAGAAAGTTCAGACATATACCTGGTAGGAAAGGCTTGTCGATAGGAAAGGCTTAGCGCAAAAAAAAAGCAAACAATCTGTATAGCGTGTTGTAATTGGTGAGACATGTATAAAGGTATACCAAGGATGCGATGCAAAACATTAATAATTAAGTATTAGACAATGCATTCGATTTCATCCTTGTGGTGAAAGTACTGGCTGCTTGGCACAGATTAAATTTGAACTCTTTCGTGCATGGGCAATAAAGTTTAACGTTCTAGTTCACTAACACTGTTTAGAGCAGTGCTTGGAAGGAACGTGTGCAGCATGTGATAATAGCATTGGCCATATTAGATTAAGTTTTAATGTCGATACCTGCTCACGAAGTGACAGAAAGTGTATGAGCCACACACATAAGTGAATGAGTGGTGTAGACGCTTTCAAGATGGCTGAAAAAATGTCGATATTGACGTAATTTATCAGATGCTCAGATCAGTTATGTCTGCCAAATTTGTGCCAAAACTGCTTCCAGCTGGCCAAAATTTCACTAAGGTTTCATTCCATTGCGTAAATTGTTCTTATTGTCGAGAACAATAAATACTTTAAGTTGGCCTCTGAGCAGCGTTTCGCCAAGCATTTGGCAAGGTTTTAATGCACATTTTCCGCTCAACATTGTCACGCTCAATGCGTTGAAACCAGCTTTGAGCAACTGGTTGTATGAGTAAGGTGGTCAGTATAAAGTAGCAAATGTATAATAGGAAAATTTCATTCTGAGACATGTATGTTCTTTTATTCTTTTATTTGTTTCAATCATTTCCCTGCGGCCATGCTGGAGCACAGCCTTTAGTCGAACAAGTCAACCTCAGAAATTATTCTTTATAAGACTTGTACTTATTTTATCGGTCTCATACGCAGAACCGCTAGGTTACGGCTACGTAAACACCAGCATCGTTTGTCAAGCGATAATGGAGAGACAAACACAGAGATGCAAGGTGTCACGAAGTGGGACTGAAGTGGGAACCATGTCGGTAAGGAAGCTACTTGCCACATTGCCACTCCTGCACCTATATGTACGTAAAATTCCCAATAATACATATACTGTTTATTGAAAGAGTCACCTACTAAACAGTTGTCAAGTTTACTTGTCTTTCGACGCATTCTTACTAGTTACACACACTCGAAAATGCGCACGCGTACGCAGGCACGCACACAGACACTCACTCGCATACAGTCACGCACACACAGATACATACACATACATACATACATATGCACATATATACATACATATATATGTATATATAAGTATTTACATATACCTTCTATGTGTGTGTGTGTGTGTGTGTGTGTGCGTGCGTGTGTGTGTGTGTGTGTACAGGGATGCTAGTACTAATTTGAAACACCTTAAAAATCGTTTTATGTGTATTTCAAGTGGAAAAGGTTTATCTTGTCTATTTATTGACACTTAAGTTTCATGTTCTATATGTGACTGTTCAATCATGCCACGTACAAATGAAGCCTCGAAATTGTCCGAATTTTATTGCGGGTCAACTTGAATGTGGACTTCGTAGAATACATTGTGATCACGCTTTCTGCAGTTAATAGAGTGATTGTGCAATTCACCAGAGAGGGAAGGGTGTCCATATCACTTCGCTCATGTAGACCGGGAACCTCTGACAAGAGCCTTCTCTTAGTTAAGACAAATGTGGAGGATAATCTTCATTGCAAGGCCAATGTTATAGTAGTACAAATTGATGTCAATCCCAGAACATCTGTCAGGTATGCACAAAAACTTTCGCTCCTCTACAGGAGCAGTAATATAAAAGCGACTTCTTCAACCAGACAATATCAAGCGGAGAAAATATTGGCCTACTGAAATGGTGGAGAGGCTACCAGCATTTTAGCACACTGTCATATTCTTTAATGAGTCCAGTCTTGCTGTATTTTGTGGTTATGGTCGAGCGCCATCTGGAGACTCTGTGATGAAAAATTTGACGTGAAAATATTTCAGCCAACAATGAAACATGGCAGATATTCTGTGATCGTCTGGGGAGCAATATGGAGCCATGGGCGACCACAGCTTGTGGAGTGTGAGGGAAACAATCTCAGATAAAAGACTATTTATAGAGGATGGAGGCTACTTGTCACACAGCTAAAAAGACCCAAGATTTGTTGGAAGTGGAGGATGGAGGCTACTTGTCACACAGCTAAAGAGATCCAAGATTTGTTAAGAAGCTTCCATGGCCAAGCCATTTAGCAGATATGAACCATATTGGACACCTTTGGGATGTAATGGAGAGGACATTCCGTGAATAGAACAAGAATACATCCTCATAGCCAGATCTTGCGAGATTACTGTATGAAACTTGGCAAGAAATTCCTGAAGAGAATATTCGTCATCTGATCAGTAGCCTAATAGAGTTGTTTTGCATTGAAAAAGGCAAAGGGCATGTATAATAAATATTAGATACTCATATTATAACAAACAATAAATGAATTGAATGTATAATTTCAGATTTAAATAAATCTTGACGATTATGAGTGTCTATTTACTTGTGTCATGTCTATGGATGTGTGTGTTTGTTTGTGTATGTGGGTCTGGTTGTGAGCGTATTTGTGCTTGTGATTGTTTGTGTGTGCGTGTGCGTGTGTGTGTGTGTGTGCGGATATATGCATATAGATACTCATTGATATATCATTGTCGGAGTGAATCTACGACCAAATATATCACAATGGAATATACTTATCACCGGCAAAAATAAGGAGAGGTTATGAATTCCAAAATCCAGTGAACGCTGTACTGCATGTTTTTCTCGGGTTATATTAAAAATGTCAGTCACGTTGTCACAAAATGAACTAATTCCAAAATATATTCATAATTCCAAGATTGTAAAATAAAGTATATGGTGGATAATACTAAATATCAACGTTGTCTGGCTTTTATTCGTCTGTCATTTCTGAATGAGTAGTGCTTTGGCCCTAGAGTCAAACTCTTCATTTCAAGTGTTTTTACCTGGTAATAAATATCAGCCGAGTGCTAATGCGTTACTCAATTTTCTAGTCATGGTGAGTAAATGTTTTAATTTTGTTGCGTAATAACTCTAGAGCAACAGTCTACAAGGCCAGATTTATGAAATACAAATGTAACGACTTAGTGGTACTGGACTATTGTATACTATCGGTCAGAAATAACGTAACTTAGCGTTTTCCATTTTCTAGATTCAAAGGTTATATAGATGCATTTCAGTGTGTGCGTGTGTTTAAGTACCTGAGTGTGTGTGTGTGTGTGTGTGTGTGTGTGTGTGTGTGTGTGTGTGAGAGAGAGAGAGAGAGAGAGAGCGTGAGCGTGTGTGCACGTGTGTGTCTCGGGGTAAATATGCGTATATATTTCACAGTTACGTTTACTGGAGTTACATTTAAAATGTATCAAATGACTATTGTCATTTCGTTGTTATAATTCATTAACTCCATTGAAGCTGGATAAACCACTGACTACTTATTGAAAGCAGGTAACGAAGAATAGAATTCCCTGCATCTTCTTTCATGTCTTTGCTTGTACGCCTTATGTACATGGGTGTATATATACGTACATTCATGCGTATATGTATGCATCTATACAGGATGCATTGTTAAGCTTGAATGTATGTTTGTATGTATGTATGCGTGCGTGGGTTGTGTGTGTATGTGTGTATGTGTATTTATATGTATGTATGTATTATGTATGTATGAATGTATGTATGTATTTATGCATGTATATATATATATATATATATATATATATAT
>NC_068987.1:34818118-34824151 GCF_001194135.2 Octopus bimaculoides
TATATATATATATATATATATATATATATATATATATATATATATATATATATGTGTGTGTGTGCGTGTGTGTGTCTGTGTGTATGTGCGTGTATGTATGTATAGGTGTTTTTGAATAACCTATTCACATTTGGTGACAATCATACTTCACCTTTTCTTGAAACATTGCAATCTGCTGTTTATTTTAATTCTGTGTATATATATATCTTATTATTTAACTGTTTCAGTCATGCGATTTTCACCATGCTGAAGCACCGCCTTGAGTGATTTCCGTCGAACTGATCGATCGTCAGTACTTATTTTCGTTAAAGCCTGGTATATATTGTGATGGTCTCTTTTATCGAAGTTACGGGGACGCAAACACACAAACCCCATCTGTCAATTCGTGCTGAGAGACAAATTTATACGAAACACATAAAGACGCATATATATGTATTTATGTGTGTGTGTATATATATATATATATATATATACATATTACAGGCTCTTGTTCGAAGTAAGCCATTAAACAATGTAGCATGGGAAAAGGAAAATTTGCTGATATCATAAGTCTTAAGTGGTATATGATGAAAACACGCACTTACATTTGGTCAGACAAAGCTAAGTGTCATTGTTTGTCGACAGAGAAATTTAGGTACTACGTAACAACAGTAGGCGCTCTGTAATGTTTTCTAGTGGACGAAAGTAAGCTAAGCCATCTATCCGTGGTTCTAATCTTGTTTATACGCATTTAAATATTTACAAGTCTTCATTTACCCAACATATATTTTAATACAGTTCTATATTTAAGAGATGAGGAATTATGTACATTATTTATATTTGACAGATATTTGTCCTCATCTTTTTTGTTGTTAGCACAACGTTTCGGTTGATGTACCCTCCAGCCTTCATCAGGTGTCTTGGGGAAATTTCGAACCTGGGTTTCGAACCTTGGGCTTCTTTGAGTTTTTGTATTTTCCAGAGGTGTTCTCTGTCTATTATTTTAACTTCATCCTACAGGCGAAACATGACGCCCCTCAAAATGAGTGAAGACGAACATTGCAAAGCTCTGAGACGACGAGGGAATATTGATAAATCGGTTATAGCTGATCATGTATGAAAAAAATACAGACCACCTTCACCTGTGGGATGAAGTTAAAATAAAAGGCATAGAACACCACTGGAAAATACGAAAACTAAAAGAAGCAGCACATATGCTAGGACACAACAACCTCCTAAGCAGACCGTGTGCAAAGATGAGTAGTATATGGGAACCGGTATTAAGGAAGGATAGGAAAATGTTAGAATTATAAGTCCTAAAATTCACTCCGTAATTTCACACGAGCATATGGCTTAGTGGCTAAGAGCGCGGGCTACTGAGCCCAAGATTTCCAATTCGATTCCAGGCAGTGATGTGAATAATAATAATAATAATAATAATAATAATAAAACAACAACATCGACAAATACTTTAGGAATGAGAACCCAGGTTCGAAATTTCTCCAAGACACCTGATGAAAGCTGGAGGGTATATCAGCGAAAACGTTGTGTTAACAACAAACATGATGAGGAAAAATATCCGTCAAATGTAAATCATATATATTTTAGTATCATTGAAATTAAAACTAATGTAAATATTAAGTTACATTTCATATATGACGATATTTCCCATGAAAGAAAGTAATTGAATTAATATTCTATGGTAGCGAAGCGGCTGTATTTAGAGCTAATCTTACATATGTTTCACAATCAAGCCGAACATACATGTATATATATTTATAAAAAACAACCCAATATTTTAGTGTATGTATAAACTCTGAATTTTAAAATGTTACAATATTAAATTTCTATTCACTGAAGCTTTGGGGTGGGGCACTAAAAATATAATCACGTTGTGATAAACGTAATGCTACACTTACCATGAACCCACGTTTATAAATCTCTAAACAGCGATATTATTCAAGCGATGATTTGGCAGGTGGATGCGTTTTATTCCGCATTAATGAACGCAATATCTTATTTCTTTATTGCCCACAACGGGCTAAACATAGAAGGGACAAACAAAGACAGACAAACGGATTAATTCGATTATATCGACCCCAGTGCGTAACTGGTACTTAATTTATCGACCCCGAAAGGATGAAAGGCAAGGTCGACCTCGGCGGAATTTGAACTCAGAACGTAACGGCAGGCGAAATATTGCTAAACATTTCGCTCGGCTTGCTAACATTTCTGCCAGCTCGCCGCCTTATGACCGCAATATCGCTTTGCATTTGTGTGTAATTTGTTTAGGAACTGTAAAGTTCCACGCACAAGTATTTCTGATAATATTGGTAAAAAAAAATGCTATCAAGTAATATAGCACACTCACCATTCTCCTTTTACATAGCTAAACGTTTTCAGAATTATGTCAAACTAGTTAGTATCAATGATTAAAATGACTTCACCCTATAAATCTTAGTTCAGTAAGCAGCAAGTGTAATAAATCAAAGTTTAGTCTAGTGGCATTTAATTCGATTTCTTATAGTTAATCAGAATTTGAAGAACTTGATTAAGCATTTTTAAGATTGCAATCTCGCATGACATCACTTGTACTTTACATTGCATTTCTCACAGAAGCAAAAGTGGTATTTACTACAAAAAGATCTAAGGTGGCGTGTTGGCAGAATCGTTACCACGCCGGACAAAATAATTGGCGGCATTTCATACGTGTCTACGTTCTGAATTCCAGTTCTAACGAGGTCGATTTTGTCTGTCATTGTTTCGGGAGTCGATAAAAAAATTACCAGCCTAGCATTAGGGTCGATTACATAGACATACTCCGTCTTAGAAAATACTGATCTTATGTTAAAATTCAAAACCATTATATAAAATTTTAAGGCAGTGTGCTGACAGAAACCTTAGCACGCTGGACAAAATGTTTAGCGACGTTTCGTCGATTTTACCATTATGAGTTCAAATTCTGCCGTAGACGACTTTGCCTTTCATCTTGTCGGGGTCGGTGAAATAAGTACTTTTTGAGCATTAGTGAGCTGTAATCAGCTAGATCCACACACCTCTGAATTTCTTGCCTTCTGCTTTTAATTGAAATGATTATAAAAACTTGCTTACAAGTTAAGTATATTTTAACAGTTGCTAATATTGGCTTCGTCGTGAAGATCAAAAATAAAATCAACACGCGACAGCTTGTATTGCAATTATGAGAAAAGACATTTCATTTCTTCTGATAAACATAAACACACCATATTGACATGTGCCTCACAAATGATTCCTATAATTCGATAAAAATATTCATTAAACATTTAATTTTTTGTTTCTGCATCTCCAATGTAATTAATCTGCGTCTATCAAAATAAGTGAACAGGCTGCTATATTTTCGTCCTTGTGAATGCGTGTGTGTGTGAGAGAGAGAGAGAGAGAGAGAGAGTGTGTGTTTTATCAATTTATAAAACTTTGTATGTTAAAAATATTTCCATCAAAATTAAAATAAAATTAACTGCATCATATTTTAATAAATTGCGACTTTAAAATGTATCATACTTTCATTAAAAAATAAACAAACTATTAATTTATTCTGTATTAAAATAGCATGAATGTATTTTATTCCTAATTCCTTAATCTGATCTTAACACGCAGTTTCGATGGAAAGTTCAAGCAAATTCCCTTTAGTCACGATTTTAATTGTAATGTGATAGTCATCATTTCCAGTGATCTTTTATCCAACGTTCATTCTGAGTCTTTAAATAAATCGATATTTGTTTTTCGGTTTCAACTAGTGCTTAAAAGTAATATGTTATCATCGTGTGGAGACTCAGCAAAACAATAGCACTTTACCTGACGCACATCGCTAATACCAATGAGTAGACAGTGTTTAATACTGTCGTATGTATATAAAAAGAAATGGATATTTGTGTCAATTGGGACTGTACACACCCAATTTAAAAATGTTTGCCGTTACATTTTAATCAATTGAAATTTCAGAATTCTCTTTTCACAACAACTGTCAATAACGCTAATCATTTCTCTAAGAAGTCCAACTGCTATATATATATACATATATATATATACATACACACCCACACGCACACACACACATATATATATATATATATATATATATATATATATATATATATATTTCTGATTTTCGACATAAACTCTGAGCACCTTAACAGCTAACTACTCTTATTTTTAGAATTAACAATAGTTACATTTTAGATAAATAATTCCATGGTGCATAATATTTTAATTGAAATAAAAGCAGCAATGCAGTCTAAATGGCCCATATCAAGAGATCATTTGAAACTTACACTTAAACTGCATGTTATATCAAATACTGGCTAAATTGTATGTTATTTAGTTTTTCGAGGCAACAGTAAATCTGTCCTCACCACAATGTTTACCAGCATAGATTAATTTGAACAGCCCTTCCGGCTGGTAGTTTTTCAGACTCTGGAATAGGTAAAGCACTGAATGAAAAAAAAATATCATTTAATATTTCGAATTTAATATATTGGCTGATAGGGGCGGCGAGCTGGCAAAGTATTTAACGGCATATAGTCCGTCTTTACATTCTGAGTACAAATTCTACCGCAGTCGATTTTGCCTTTCATCCATTCAGATTCGCAAAACAGTGACAGTTGAAGACTGGGGTGGATTTAGCCAATTTACCACCTTTCCTGGCGTTGTGCTGAAATCAGGATTTCGGTTGATAGCGCAATGTTATATCATGTTTAATATTTGTGGAATATGTTAGAAATATGTTGCTCTAATTGCAAAAAAGTATTAGCACGCCGAGCAAAATGTATTGTGGTATTTCGCCCGTCTTCATATTCTGAGTTCAAATTCCGTCGGTATCGACTTTGCCTTTCATCCTTTCGGACTCGATAAAATAAGTATATGTTGAGCACTGGGGGCGATGTAATCGACTCAACCCAGTTCCACGAAATTGCTGGCCTTGTGCAAAATTTGAAACCGATATTAGGTTATATTTCAGCGTATAGATGATCACACTGATCTAATTAATAATGGAGTTAATTTTATTAATAACGGAGTTGATTAAGTTGTTATTCATACTTCGGTCATCGATCAAAACAGATAAGAATCAAAACACGGATCGTAGTGTTAGAACTAATATAATGGAAAAATTGTAATTATTTAATAATTTACGTCTAAGCTCGCACATTGTGCTTACTGAATTACAAACATCATTAATTCTATTTAATTTCGTTTCTTCTTTTGCAAGTGGCTGCAGCAGTGATGCTTGACACGTTGCTCCCAAAGAAATTTTTGTTACACAATTAGCTTGGCAGCTCTTGGATTTCGCGTTACGTTTCTCTAACAATAATATCGCTGTAAATCTATAGTCTTCGGCATTTAGTAGAGCGCCATGTATAACGTACGGTGTTGCTTATTTTTCACCACGATTATATTTATCAGCAAGTTCTACGCTGCTTTCATTAATAAAAGTTAAAATGAGTCGACTGTGTCCATAAATCTCATGCGTTTCCATGTGTCCTAACGATTCCGAAGCGTCATCGTCACCTTCATAGATTCAGCTACATTGGCGAAACCGTTCTCTACAAAATCTGTAAATAATAGCAGCATTTTTGACTTTGAAATATTTGATGGCAGGATATGTATGAGTTTGTTGAAAGTGCTCGAGGTTATTGCATTGCTTGCAAGTGAGCCGTAAATACTTTCGGATATATATGGCCAAGGATATTTGAAGTGAATGACACCCTTGAATAGTGAACAATTTCTGTACATAAGAAATGGAATTCCACTTTCATTTTTCAGCATATATTCAATCAACTTTGCGTTAAGGAACACTGCCTCATTCACAAGGGATTTTAATTTAATCATTTAAACATTTAGGGAAATGAATGAGTTTGTATCCTCTTGTATTTAATGGAGAGAATGTGGTACCACTGTTTACTAAGAAACTTTAGCTGTCTACCCACTCTCTCTCTCTATATAATATAATATATACATGCATACATACATACATACATACATACATACATATATACACATGCACATATATAAACACAA
>NC_068987.1:34824402-34825131 GCF_001194135.2 Octopus bimaculoides
TAAGTAGGGATAAGCACCAGACACGAACAAGAAATCTAAACAAACCATGGAGAAACACGAAGTAAGAACATTAAGGAAAAATATTCCTATTCTTCCAATAATTGTGCTCATCAATAATTGTTAACGTATTAAGATAATTACTTAACATAAAATCAAAGGTAGACTTAGTAAAAAAATAAAGAAACGTTATCTACCAAGGCGGCGTTGAGCACGCATTCTCAACATATATCCGGTACAACAAATTTACTTAACGTCCCAAGAGATACACAATCAAAATGGTATGAATACAATCATATCCAGCTTTTCGTATTTCTCTTCTAGCCTATTCTTTTATATTTATTCTTCACTCTGATGAAGCTCCAAGTTTCAGATTGGTTTTATTACAAAGTATAATAAATATGTTTAGCATATCAGTGGCAATACCATACAAAATTGAAAGCAGAAATAGCTGTTAGATGGGAAGCAGTCTATTTCTATTGAATTAATAAATAATAATTCAATTGTTGTTCATCAATATTTTTCCATTTTCTGTTTTCTTTAAATTTTGATTTTTGATAAACTCATGTTTATCCTTGTCTTTACCTATAATTTATGAGCATATTATGCTTGCATACGTATGGCCATAGTTAAACATAGGTAATATACAGGTAGTATAATGGATACTTCTAACCCTTAGACGATTGTTTTAACCCCTATATCAAAACTGACCAATATATATATATATATATA
>NC_068987.1:34825323-34833186 GCF_001194135.2 Octopus bimaculoides
ATATACTTATACACGGTGTCACAGAAATATTTACCCATGTTTAAAACTCTTCCTAACGAATATCGCTTTAGGTAATATTATCTACATTTTACGTGAGGATTTACCTATATATTTTGTTCATGTGTCCATTGTGCCGTTCATATATATAAGGTTTGTAAACAAATATGCCGTCGAAAGCAAACGTGACCAGATTGTTGAAAAATGCTGGAGTAAGAAAGAGGGACACAACAAAACAGTTCAACGTGTGCTGTAAACAGTGTTCAATACTTGGAAAGGATATATGGCGCCTGATACTACTTCTGATAAGTCAGTTTCAGCTAGAAAATGATAAATTCGGAACAAACAGACTGTTGAAGCAGTGAAGAAACGACTGAACCGAAATCCCTGCAAGAGTGCAAGAAAAACTGCCAAATCTCGTGATATTTCGAAATCGTCAATGCACAGGATGTTTAAAGAAGATTTAAAATTAAATGCATACAAGAAACAATCCGGCAGTTAATTTCAGCAGCTTCCAAGAAAAATGGTTCGACAGAGATAAAACAATGTTAGTTGAGACGAAGCGCGCCGCTACCACAATGTTGGTCTGGTCCAACGAGAAAATCTTCACAGTGAAGGTAGTTACTAATAGGTAGAATAAGGGCCTTATGTACATAATGCAGTGGACTTGCCCGAAGGTAACATGTTTCATTTACGCAGTCAGAAGGCAGTTTCACTCATGGTGTGGAACGGTGATGCATCTGGTGGTCCAAGTCTCCCGTGATCGTCATTGATGTTGGCGTCAAGGTCAACTGTGGAGTTTATGTACAAATATTGGGTGAGAAAGTTTACCCTGGGTTACAGAAACCTATGGTGACCGTTACATCTTCACTCAAGATCGGGCTAAGACCCACACATCCAATTTGACACAGATAAGTGGTTCAAAGAGCATTTCAGCGGTTTTGGAGACAACAGAATATGACTTCCCTTAAGTCCAGACATCCATCCCATGGACTTTGCTTTCTGGTACCTCTTAAAAAGTAACATTTCCGCTCACTCCTATTCAAATGTGTAAGATCTGAAGAAAGCCCTTCTGTGTTCATGGATCAACTTGGATGAAAATGTGATACGGCGTTCAGGCAATTCAGTGACCAATCGTTTGCAGGCTATGATCAAGGCGAAGGTGATCATTTTGAAATGTAATTCCTGCAATGGACTGGCAATTTAGATTAGAACATGTGTGCCAAATTGCATTTCCTACCTTAAGTATATTTTGAATAATTAAGAAATATCAATGGGTAAACCCTGGATAAAGTTACATATACAAATGAGAAATACAATCAAAGAAAGAATATTCTATAAACTACATTGAGTTAAAAGTTCTTTCGTATTTAAAATTTTCATTAATAGCTAAAAAAAATTATATCCCATCATATTTTACTGTTTGTTGCCACATGTGCCAGTATCTCAATTCCCTATTAATAGTTATCACCTAGTTTACAAGCCAAAATGTCCCTGTACACCTTTTCAAATGCACGAAATAAGTCAAGGCTCGGTATGGGGTGCGAGGGGAGATAGTAGGCAGAGTGATGCAGCATTTGCAGCCCTTTAAGTTTCCCAAGTTTGCCCTTGGCTGTTGAGCTGGGCCAATGTCATGCTGTACCAGCGATGGTCTTCCATTGACCAATGACGGTTAGTGGGCTTTGAATTCATCATTTCAATGCACCAAAACTTTTAATGCATCAAAACTCGCTGTAGTTATTGAGCATAAAAGTAGTGTTTACATTGTGATGATCTGAGACAATCATAAAATGCAACACCATCTCGGAATTTCACCAAACAACATACACTTCTGTTCACACCATGCTTTGACAACAGAAAATCTACCTGACCTTGATTTGTCTTACAAGCTAGTGTCACCATCTTTTATTGGAACGTCTGAAGCAGTCATGTGCTGCATGTTAGTTGACAGTCCCTGAGCCTTTGACATCGTTAATTTCTTTTGGTTTTGACTTGTACTAACATATATTTTGTTTTCAATGGTAGCATAAAATATCTCTAACGGTTTTTTTTTCACCACTAATTTTCAAAGGTGGTGAATATTTTTTTATGGGCGGTGGCAGGTGCAGGACATCCAAAACTTGGGTCATCGCCAAGTTTTTCCCTCCCCTTTCTGAATTTAGTTGTCCAATTTTGCACTGTTGACAATATTGGGGCGCCATTCCCTAATGTAGCAATCATATCACCATGAATGTTTTGCGGGGATAAACACCTTTTCTGCAGGTAATCGATAACAAAATGATGCCAAATTTTGTCCAGTTTC
The DNA here is from genome assembly GCF_001194135.2 of Octopus bimaculoides. Taxonomy (NCBI): domain Eukaryota; kingdom Metazoa; phylum Mollusca; class Cephalopoda; order Octopoda; family Octopodidae; genus Octopus; species Octopus bimaculoides. Next base: position 34,827,623 of record NC_068987.1, read on the forward strand.
AAAAGTCCCTACTAGTTAGTTCTGAAGACTTTTTGAACAGTTAGATATCCAGTTCCCCTGGAAGGGAGCAATGCAGTTTTTAATAGGAAAAGTTGAAATTAGGGTATAAAAGATTTCTCAGCTGCGGCATCACTCCCTCATAGTCAAACTATGAACTTTTCTCTCTCTGTCTTTCTTTCTCTCTTTCTCTCATCCTCTCTAGAGAGAGAGAAAAGTGGAGAGGGAGAAAGAGTGCAATAAATAGATAGATGGATAGATAGATAGATAGATAGATAGATAGATAGATAGATAGATAGATAGATATATAGATAGATAGATAGTTACGTACATGCATACTTACATACATACACACATGCCTACATATAAACAGACACACAGACAGATACACAGGCAGGCAAACAGATAGGAATGCATACAACTGATTCGATACCTTGAAAGTAACGTACGGAAAGGTAGCGATTTTATGAGTGGTAACGGTTATGTTTACCATGCAACACAAGCAGAGCAGGATTGAAACTCCAGTCGCATGCTGTTATAGCTGAATCAATCCACTTTCGATATTTTTGAGCGCATTAAGAGTGTGAAGACTCGGCACAAATACAGTTAGGCATTCTGCATGAGTTTCTAATAACTGCCCCAGCCGCTATTTCCTCGTATGGAGGAAAGCATTACTGGTGTTTGATTCTTCTTGTACTATTTATATACCCCAAAACACTCGAAAATATCCATCTTTGCTGTACTCTTCACCACCTCGACCATTCTCATCAGAGTCACTCAGTAAAGTATTTAACAATCTGTGCCCTATTGCAATCGCGAAACCCTTCATGTATTTATGGATACCAAGATACTTAAGAGTTTGACAGTATGAGGTAGATATATAATTTAGAATGCTTAGGCGAGAACCACGTAAAATGTTTAAATCTTCCAAAATAGAATGGTATCACAGATATTTTACTTCTATTGCATTGTTCTCAAGCAATTATTTTCTGCTCATCTGTTAGAGTTAAGTGGCCTATTTCAACATACCATATGTTATGAACACATTTGAATACAACATAGCAGATAAAACACTCGTTCAAATTACGGTGTTTACTCTGCATTTACTCCTAAATATGACTTGAAACTACATCCGGTTGTGGGGTTCGTATTGATGAGTATGAAAGCATATCTAACCCCAATTTTCTCTAAGTATACCGTGACCGAGAACAGTAGTACCTATCAGTGACCAAGCTATGGGTTACTTAGTATGCTTAGTAACCCAGAATGAGGTTATTTGTAGACACACTAAAGGATATTGGGTAGATACGGTTACTCAGCCTTTTACATGTTCATCAAAGTAATATCTATTAAATTTTGCATCCTGCTAACTACGGGTTCCGTGGCACTTGTTGCTCCAGTTCAATACAAATTTGAAAGAGGAGATGGTAGGATTCGCTCGGCACAATTCATGTCTATTATGAAAAATAGAACTCATCATTCAGTTTCTTCAGCAACAAAGGTAGTAGTACCAGCACCGCCTTTCTTTATAAGTCCAATGGCAATAAGAAAAGGGTGAGGAGGACAGATAGAGAGAGAAAGTTACTGTAAGTTTAAATCCGAGTCCAATCTACCTCTAAATGAATGGTGACCACTAGCGAAACATCGGCAAACACATCTGCAATGCCGGAGAAACCTAAAATCCAACATGAGATGACACGACAAAACGTTAAACTGAGAACATAATTCGGCTTTGTTTTGCTGAACAATCACACGGCGAAACGAAGGAATTCAATATACTGCATTCAAAACAGCATAGAATAGCCTCTAAGACATACGTTTACAGTTCAAATTATAGTAGTTGCTAATTTTTGGTCATATGTCCCAATTTCATATAATCAGCAGATTCCAATATTTTAGAAAATTGTACAGAACCAAAGTAATGTTGCAGAAGGAACTTCTATTTTATTATGAAAAAGAAATGAATGCGGCATTACGACTTTCACAATAAATCTAATATATATAAGGAGCTATAGTAAATTCTTAACATATGGCAGAATATCTGTTAAACGAGATGTTTGGTAAGAAACCAAAAATTGTAAGATTTTATATAGTTTCTTACAATTTTGTTCACAATGAAGGATTACGCATTTTGTTTTGTTCTGCCTGTATCATTTTAGCACAAATTTCTTATTGTGTAATTTTAAAAGTGGTTATTCACATCGATTTGATCTTTACTGCACATGAGATGTGCAACTTTGATTGAATCTGATTTGAACTGGTATTCAAACTATGAACAATACAACATATTTATCGTATTTTCAACAGACTCCTGTTAATAGAAAGTGTGTGATTCTTCGAAGTAGAACAATGGGTTCAAAGTCACAATGCGAACATATAGTATTTTCAGATTTTCGAATAATATCATACAAACTAAGCCAGTGTTCCAGTTTAAATCTATCACCAATAGCTAATATACAATAGAATGCCATTGATTGGTTCTGATAACATTAAATATTGATTTCTTACTCTGTCACAGCACAATATACGTTTGTAGGGACATTTGTACTGCTGTTCGAATAGTTTCAATATGGTTTGTTTTTTAAATCAAGCCTGATAGGAAGAAAATGGGAGTCAATAATGGAGGAATGAAAGCGCAGGAATTTTTTTAAAAAACGCTGAATGTTCTTTTGATAAATAATTTTTATAATCTGAAACCTAGTACTCCAGCCGCAACAATGTGGCTTATATTTGCAATACTGAAAACTAAACAAATACGCACGTCAGTTGAAGAGTCCATAAGCTGACCAATATATTCTCATGGAACGTGACCTAATGAGGTTGTTTTTCAGCATAGCCCTTCTTGCGGTGCGCACTGTTCGCCCATCGGCGTTGCAGTGCATCGATCCCTTTGGTTAAGAATCTTTCATCCGGTTAGTCAAAAATAGTCATCAACAGTAGATATGATCTCGTCATCACTGCGATACTGGTTGCAAGACGAGTGTTTTTTTGTGTTGGGAACAAATGATTATCAGATGAGACTAAATCAGGAGAATGAGGAGTATGATGAACTAGTTGAAAGCCACAGTCACACACTGCAACCATTGAAACGAAGGCCTAGTATTTTTTGCATTGTCTTGATGAAAATAAAAACCCTTCTATCAGTTTTCCTTGGAGGTTGGCTTTGCTTATCTTTCGCAACCACCTCAGCAAGTTGAGGTACTACTCTCCATTTATAGTGTGGCCCTTTTGAAGATAGTCAATAAACAAAATTATTTTTTACATGCCGCACAGAAAAACGGGCCATCATACGACCTAGAGATTAAACGATTCTGGCGTTCTTTGGAGCTGGCGAGGTGGGATGTTTTCATTGCCTGAATTGTTTCCTTATTTCTGGGTTAAAGGGGTGATACCAACCTTCATCCTGGTTTAGAAAAAGTGAAAGGGAGCCAGTTAGATCTTCCACACACAATGTCAGATTTTCCTGATACGATCATGCTGACAAGCTTTTGATCAAGTCAGAAGATGAGGCACACGCCGAGTAGAAGCCTTCATTCATGTCAAGATTCATGTGAAGAATGTTCTCAACTCCCTAATAGGCTATACTAATAGCATTGGCTGTTGGATTTATTGTCAATCTCCTGTCATGTATCACCATGTCGAGAACACAATCAAAGTTTTCCTCCGTGATGGCAGTTTCAGGATATCCAGGCCTTGGGACATCTTCAAGAATTATCCTTTTCCTCCTAAGTTCAGTTGCCTTCTATTACACTGTTGTTAAACCTGGAGTGCTAATGTGTAATATAGCGACCATGTCAGCATAAATGTCTTTTGCGGGTAATGTTTTTTTTTTCTGAAGATAACTGATAGCACCACACATTTTGTTCATTTTCAAAAGAAGTATCCTTTTTATATTTGAAGTATTTTGTGAAGTATGACATGACATTTTCCTGGAAAGAAACATAACATTAATTAATAAGAAAGGTCGTACTTAATGCATGCTATACTTCACAGATCTAGTAGTATTCCTTCATAGTCAGCCTATGGAATTTTCAGCGCACCCTCGTATTTTCACGAAATAGTTGTTTGCATACATATATGTATACACAATGCACACACACGTACACGCACAAAGATACATATAAAGCAAATTATTTATAGAGATCTCTCCACAACTCTGCATTTAAACAGAAACTTTGACACTTGTACTTTTACGTCATTTAAATAAATGATAATTCTTGGCATATCTGAAATCTAAAGAGAACAAACTGTTGAAGTTTCAGTCAATAAGACTGCTGAATTATTTAATATTTGGAGTGGTATCGTCACTAAAATAACGTTCATTTTTGTATCAATTGAACAGTTGAGCTACTGTGAGAGACTGAAAGAGCGGCAACCCTACTCACTGGAGTAAAGACGGTAGAAGTATGCAGTAATATACTTATAGAAGATCCGAGATAGCTTGGCTCCATACTTTCGCCTCGAGATCCATACTAACCCCGGAATTGGACATTACTGCACTCTTCCAAAAATTCGAGCTACCCCCTCTAGCTTTGGATTCAAGGACCCACAGCTATTTAATGCCTTGCCAAAACAGCTGAGCGATCTTCATGCTGTAAGGGTAGATAGTTTCAAGAAGTGTCGAACTTCTTCCTTCACGAATGGTCAATCATTAAGAATAGCCATTGAGAAGGTGATTACACTCAAAGTGCTTCAGCACGGCCATGTTCTTAGGGTTGAAACGTATGAAAGTATAAAAGAATAAAATAATTCCAACACCAAGCTAAAACCTGCTTTAACAAGCATGTTTTTGAACGATAGTCGAAACACACAGAGGGACCGCAGAATGCTGAATCAGATAGTGTCTCAAAACCTTAGAATTACTTACACAAATAAACAGTAGAGTTCAACCACAACATTGCCAGACTTGTGCCTACCAAAATTCAAATCCATTCATAATGAGCTCCATAAGCCTCAAGATGATTCGAAGTCGGCAATTTTTAAAACTCCCCTGTCATATATAATATCTAATAAACTGTAAACTGGTGTCTACACTATCAGCGGAACAATGGAACAATGTTATCATTTGTAATGAATCAACTTTCATCTTTTCTCACAATTAACTGCAAGTATATATCAGGTGGTGATCCAAGGAATCCTTTAATTCCGACGAACACAGAGCATGTAGATGGCTCTGTAAAACTTGCCATATCATGGAATTCTTGTTCAGATTAGACGCCAAGTCTTATCTGAATATTTTGGCTGATGGTACAAACATTGCTATGGTACAAACATTGCTATGGTAGAAACATTGCTCCCTCTATCCCTCTATATAGTGCAATCTTCCGCAAAAACACTACACTTATTAATACAGCTAATCTTCTTACAAAATGCGCAAAATGTATTTATACATACATACACTTGGATTGACTCGTGCAATCAGCGCACACTAATACAATCTACAATTTGGGATGCATTTTGTTGCAGCAAAATATATAGTGCAACTTTTACAACCGTGACCAGTAAAATAGGAAAAACGGTTAAACCATGTTTAGACTTTTGTTTATAATATATATATATATACATAT
>NC_068987.1:34833213-34836168 GCF_001194135.2 Octopus bimaculoides
ATGATCAAAAAACGATAACTCGGGATTTTTCAAGGATTAAGGTGTATTTTTCTATTACTGAACGCAAAAACTCCCACTTTTCTTCTACTCAAGTAGAGAAATGGCACAAAAAACAATAATAATAGGACTACAATACATGTCTAAGTGAAATATCATACAATATATTTCAAATCTCTATGTGTTGGAGAAATGGACCAACATATTTATATATGTCTATTAAATAGAATTAAATGTAAATTTCATTCAGAGGTTCATAAATCTAAGTAAACTTTATTCATTTAAACTGTGTGACAAAGTCACTAAGTCACGGTATGGTGATATAATGGAGAAAAATGGCTTGAAGTAATAATTTAGGTTTGTGTGCTAATGTTTGTTCGCTCGTCTAACCATATAACTATTATTTCCACAAATGTTACCTTATATCCATCGAAATTTACAAATACGGATCTGCTTGTATATTACCATATAATGTTAAAAATGATACTATTTCTCCTTTGGAAATGAGCAGTATTGGGTTGCGTCTATCACAATTACGCGACAAAATGTACTTTTAAGTATTTCAGTGCAATGGGAACTAAACGTTTTATTATATAACACAATAAGTGTACTGTCGTTTTTCTTTGTGGAATTACATTTCGACTAAATATCTAACGGGGCTGAACATGTATTTGACTACATGCAGAATGTGAATAAGAATGTTCAGTTAGTTGAATCAATCTGGGGAAAATGATCTCGGAAGATTCATAAGCGTAAAAGTGATACCAAAAAATGGTACTTGCATAGCATTTAGTGAAAGAAAGCACATTCAAATTGATATAATACGTGAAGCTAGTTTTCAATATGTTACACAATTACATGATAATTGGTTTTGATGCTAAATATACATTTAGAAACACAAATATATGCATACATACCAAAAATGCATGTATACCAGAGTCAAAATAAGAAGGAAATATCTGAAACAATTTCATAGAAAAATATGGTTTATTTTTTAAATTTTAATTCGTCCTCTCCTCATACACTTAAGCTTCAAATCATGAAATTAACCCTGTAAATCATAAAAGCAAACCTATATGTTTATGTCCTTACACATACACACAGCCATCCATATACACCTTTATATCGAGATAGCTTTATATAGTCGTAATACATATATATGTGTATATGCGGGTGTACGTATGTATATGTATATATATATATATATATATATATATATATATACATACATATATATATACACATACACAAACACATACACGCACACCCACACATACACACATATATATGCAGCTTTATGCATAATTTTGTACCCCGCGGAAACAGGGACAAACATATAATTATACATATTTATATAAAGTACATACACAGATATACAATCACACACACACACACACGCACAAACTGAAACAGACACATATATGCATCTGTGTATGTATATGTATAGGTAATTCATCAATCATTTTACATGCAGCCAGATATACACATGTCAGGATACATGTGAATATGCATGGTGGCATATATACCAAAACACCCTACGTTTGCACTTACATATATATGAATACACATAGGCATTAATATTCATTCACACCTTTACTGATGTCAGTCGATATTCATATTTATTACCAATATTTATTGCCACTCTTCTGATTATGATGATTGAAGGGAGAAAAAATATTTAAGAGACATTATTATGTTTTTTGTTTATGTTTTTTTCAAGTTTTCATCAATTGTTGCTTACATATTTATTTGAGTCCAGTTATTGCCTTTACGAGTTTATTCAATAAATAGGTTTTAATTCAGTTCATAATATTTTTTAATATAAAGTTGTTATATTTTGGTATCAATATTTTTTTGTTACTATAGATTTTCAGGTGGAAAATGTGATTTCTGATTATTTTCATGTCATAAATTTAAGAAAAAATATTTAAATTTTTGTTGAAGGATTTTTGTTGTAAACTTCAGAAGCTACACTTTCGAAATTGTAAACTTATGTTGTACGCAAATTTACAAACAAGTGTACCATGTATGTGTATGTTTGCCTGTCGAGTATGTGTGGTGTATGTAATTAAATTAGTGTATGTAAGAGGATGTAAATATCCTAATTTTTTTAAAGTATATACATTATATCATTCAATTGTGTATGCATGTATTTGATGCGAGAAAAGTATATTTACTTTAGCGGGTTGATTGCGGTTGGAGACAGTAAACAAAGACATACACATATATATAGTCACAATAAATAACACAAACATGACGTAATATAAAATAATCAGATAAGATATCACATGTATATATATATATATATATATACAGAGAGAGAGAGAGAGAGAGGGGGAGACATATGCATATACATATATGCATACACACACACACACACACACACACACAAACACATATATATATATATATATATATATATATATATATGTGTGTGTGTGTGTGTGTGTGTGTATGTATGTATGTATGTATGTATGTATGTATGTATGTATGTATAAAAAGGACACTGAAACGGACGTAGTCAAAGGCTGAGAGATATTTAGAAGAATATTGTTCGACAAATCTAAAAATAATTGCTGTAAATAATATCCCTGTCTTAAAATTCTGATTTAGTTGTGCGCCTTAGCTGCCCATGAAAAATTATGTCCTGTTCTATCGGATATAGATTTGAGCAATAATTTTTGTCTCTGAAGCAAAGGATATATGGCACTTGTGTCTTATAAACATCTTCCAGAATCTACAAAGACAATATCATCGCAAGTTCATTTTTTCATCTAGTAGCATAATGTGATTTTGTTCAAAATAGTTATGTTTGCATGCACGTGTGTGTGTGTGTTAGCGTGTGCGTGTCTGCGTACATTTATAAACATGTGTGAATGTTAGCTATTACACAGTGGAGAGGAAATGTAACTCGCAACATACAGTTTGTTGTATTTAATTTGGAGATTAGGCGGATTT
>NC_068987.1:34836476-34840772 GCF_001194135.2 Octopus bimaculoides
TGTGTGTGTGTGTGTGTGTGTGTGTGTGTATGTGTGTGTGTGTGTATGTATATATATATATATATATCTAATAGCACATATGACTACATGCGTATGTTTAGCTATGAAGCAACAAAGAATGTGTGAATTCAATGTAAGCATATTAGAAGATATTCGCGGTGAAATCACTTTAATATACTTTTAATTACCATTATACGATTTAAATAAATATGAGAATCTACATTCACTCCGTTTGTGCACCTGTATTTGCAGCAATTAATCGGGTTGTTTCACGATTATTTCAGTGATTATCTATGAAACAATATGCCTTTCTATATATTTTGTATCGCTAACATAAGAAGTTTATTTATATAGCTGTATACTGATGGTCTTTATCAACACACCGTGCTTTAGATGGCTCGTCCTCATTTGCAGTATAGAGCGACTTAAAAACATATTACATGTCTGAAAGACTTAAGTAGAACTGACAACAAGCACTGTTAAGAGAGGGTTCCAAATAATTCAGTACAAATCATAATTAAACAATATCATCGTTAGAATTAGTCCACAAACACAAGGATGGGGATCGATTCCATTACAGCGGGAAGAAATGATAGACATTTCAATGGATTATGTAATAGCAGGATTCGCGCAAGGAAGACTAACCGATTTTGATACAACCATGACTGTGACTGAAAGAATATCCGAGATGGTTTCGAATTAATTTCCACACCACTGATTATACTTTCAGCGTTATACTATTCAAGTATATTAAGCCATACAGCGAATGACTATCACGATTATTATATATTATGTATTGGGAACGGAAATTCACACACAGACACAGACACAGACACACACAACACAACACAACACACATGTATATGTATGTTTGTGAATGAGTGCATTTATGTTTTTTATCTAAATTTATATCTCAGGTGTAGCTCTGTAGTAAGAAGTTTGCATCCCTACCACATGGTTCGAATTTAGGTCTCACTGCGTTGTGTCATGGACAAAATGTCTTCAACTGTAACCTCAGGCCGACCAAAGCATTGTCAAAAGATTTAGTCTGCAGAACCTCAAAGAAGCGCATCCTATATACATCTGTATGACTTTGTGTCTGTGCTTGAGCCCCACCAAAGTTTGACATCTGGTGTGGATATGTTTCCGTTCTTGTAACCAAGTTGTTCGGCAAAATAGGCTAATAAAATAAGTGTTAAACAATTAGTATTGATGGCGATTCTAATATTCTTCAAAGTGCTACACCAGCATGGCTGCAGTGTAATGACTGCAACATTTAAAAATAATTGTAATTATGTGTGAGTGATTAAATGTTAAATGTCAATGATATATATGTAAGTGTGTTACTTTGTATTATATCTGTGTCAAATTGTGCATGATATCTTCAATATATTATCTCCTAGGAAACTTAAATTCAAAAATTATTTCTTCATTTCTTCTTTTATTCTGTTTTATCTCTCCTTTCGTGCATTTGGTATGTTTTAGAACTAATGCACTTTTGAGATTCTCTTTCAAAACATATACATCTCATCAAATAATTTCTAATCATTCTCATATAAGCCCCCTTAAATAAAGCCCTTCACATTCACAAACCACATCTGCCTTTCTTTTATTTACCTTTCCCTTACATCTTTCTCCTACTTTTCTCTCTGTGTCTGTCTCTCTGTCTTTCTCTCTCTGTCTTTCTCTCTCTGACTCTTGTCTTACATCCTTTATTGTTAAGCTTCGTTTTAGTAATTCTATATTTAGTGTGCCCACATACATTATTTTTAACCTTTATAAAATTGGGAATTACTGTATACATTTATCATCTATCTCAAAATTAACATAGCTTTCAAATTTCACATATATATAGCTTCCTAGCTCTCCTGTGTGATCCCTCTGTCCGGCATTCGCCATGATAAATCGCTAGCCACTAAACTTTTTCTATTTTCGCTCCCTGTTTATTTCTTTGTTCCTTTCTGTGAAAGTGCGTAGGCTCGAAACGTAAAATACTTTCTCACATCCTGAGCGTTAAACTAATGCATCTGTTTGTTGTTCTATATTTAACATATGAGCAATTATGTACATTATTTAATATATTTTCGTTTGACGGATATTTGTCCTCATCTTGTTTGTTGTTAACACAACGCTTCGGCAGATATACCATCCGATCTTCACCAGGTGCCTTGGGGAAATTTCGAACGTGGGATCTCATTCTTAACGTATTTTTCGGTGTTTTTCTTCTTATTATTGCTATTTTTATTATCATTATCATTATTACTACTATTATTATTTCTATAATAATTACAACAACAATAATAATAATAATAATAATAATAATAATAATAATAATAATAATAATAATAATAATAATAATAATAATAATAATAATAATAATAATAATAATAATAATAATAATAATATTGTTCACTAGAACAAAACTGTACAAATCCAAATATATGGTACCCTAGGCATAACACCTACATGAACTTCTAACTTGTTGTCTCTTGAGGTCTCTGGGTGAGACTTGGATCCAACTTGTACAAATGCAAAACAAAAGTCAAACATATAATAATAATAATAATAATAATAATAATAATAATAATAATAATAATAATAATAATAATAATAATAATAATAATAATAATAATAATAATAATAATAATAATAATAACAACCCCATCGAAAAATACCTAAGGAATGATGACCCAGGTTCGAAATTACCCCAAATACACCTGATGAAGTATGAAGGGTACATCAGCCAAAGCGTTGTGTTCACAACAGAGATGAGGATAAGTATCGGTCAAACGTAAATAATGTAAATAATCGGAAATTTTGGAAATCATTTTGTAATATCCACTTTCAAAAATCGCATCTTTGGTAATATTTGATACATTGATAATACTTAGTACATAGTTAAACATAATGAAATTATAACTAAAATAACTACTGAAACTTAGAGTAACCATTTCAAAATAAGATTGTTAGAATTAGGTTTTGGCTATGAAAATGTATCAATATTTGCAACGATAGCTGTTTGGAATAATTCTAAAAAATGATTTACTATGAAAAACTTTTAGCAAGTATACATATACCTATGCATACACACACAAGCACACACATATACATTAGACGCATACACACACACAAAAACACATATACATGTATATACATATATAGACACACACAAATATATATACATATATTTACACAAATATATGAAAAACACATATTAATGCATGCATAGATATGGGAATGTGTAGGTCGGTGTATGTATCTGTGTGTGTATGGATGGATGTGTATATCTATACATGCATGTATATATGTATACTTCTTTATAGCACGAGGAACAATGCTAAATAATGATTTCATCAGCTATTCAAATCATTCAATACGTGGTATACAGGAAGCCAGACAAATTTCTCTATAGATTATGCTAAGAAGATATTCTTCCAGATCTTGAAATTTAGAGCTACCGTATAGTATCGAATGACAAAGCTCCTTGTGTTTTGGTTAAGAAAACTTTCGCAGTACACTCATGAATTATCGTTAGAATTTTATTGAAATACGTTGGTGAGCGATCTAACCGAAGGTATGGTGTAAACAATTTAGGGAATATTTCTGCCAACTGAAATCTCTTCAGCGAATTTTATTACTTTCTGTCATTACCAGACAGTGATCAGTAGATGTTTTTGATAAATATTTCAATTTATAACAATACTGATATATATTCTACATTTCTCATTACTGATGAACATAGTTGTTGAATAGAAAACTTCCAACTCTGCACAAGATAATTAGCGTTGCCTGAACGCGGCCATAGATTGCGATAATTTAAATCAATTTCTAGCAGAGAATAAGCCCCAACCCTCATAATATAACACGGAAATATAATTACGACTTCTCTTTAGCGATATTATTCAACATATGTGCATACTCAAATATAGTTCAGAGATAATAATCATTTAATTACATCTTTAAATTAATTCTTAGTTGAACTACTATGTACCATAAATCTATTCAACAACTTTTACACCTACATTATTAATTCTTTCGGTTTCTTTTAAATTGTTAACCCAAACTTACTTAACGTGCTTGTTTTCATTAAATTTTACATTCTTGTTTCCTTCTATTCATTACCTTTAATATGTTCGTCAATTATTAAAGGAAAGTGTACACCTACTGATGTATATATACATATATATATATATATTTGTGTGTATTTATGTATATGTATATATACACTTACACACACACACAAACACACACACACACACACACACACACACACACACACATATATATATATATATA
>NC_068987.1:34841531-34842615 GCF_001194135.2 Octopus bimaculoides
TCTTTCGGTTTCTTTTAAATTGTTAACCCAAACTTACTTAACGTGCTTGTTTTCATTAAATTTTACATTCTTGTTTCCTTCTATTCATTACCTTTAATATGTTCGTCAATTATTAAAGGAAAGTGTACACCTACTGATGTATATATACATATATATAGATATGCGTTACACTATTTGTAGTATAGAGTTGGAAAAATCATTCGCACATAAGATACAGTGGCTTAGGGATTTCGTCCGTGAAATATGGTCAGATTTCAAATCAGTCCGAAGATAAACGCAGCTGATCATTCTTTGCGATTGATATTTAAAATACCATTTAAGTACTAAAGTCAATTCTTTTCATCATTCTAATTTTTTTTATAGATTTTACTATTCTCGAACTGATTATATTTATTTGTATGTGTCAAGCTGATTTAACTAGAAAAATTGGTTTAAATATGTTTAAGCTGTGGGTGGAAATACGTTAGCTAATCTTGTTTCTTTAAAATACCAACACTAATAAAATATCCTATCGATTTTCCGTACAGGTAGAGATATTCGCATGTACATTCTGATTCCGTTACCCATCAAAATCACCGCCTCAAGTCAAGGAAGAGACTTGCATATCGTTTCCCTCGTTAGAACGTATGGATGCATTAGATAATGTAGATTTTGATAAATTATATATCAATAAAATGTAGAAAACATAGTTAGTTTGCCTTTTCCCATGGATCATATCATACTATTCACAAAATAACTTAAATATTCATAGAAGAGAGGCGACAAATATCTCTCGAAGAAATATCTCGTATTCAGTTTGACAAAAGAAACCATCGAGGACTAATGTTGGCGTCTGAGAAAAAAGCCAAACAATATGTAGAGAAATAAGGGAGGAAAGGGAATGGAAGGTAGAAAGTTTGAAAGACTGCGTGGTAAGCGAGCAGGAACAATTACTTGGTAGAAATACAGGAACATGTTTTGCATAAACAAAAATTTCTGAACACACATGTACGGATATTTGTAGACACACACACAAACACACAAACATACACACATAAATTCACGCACACGCACACATATATATACATATATATATATATATATA
>NC_068987.1:34843702-34846624 GCF_001194135.2 Octopus bimaculoides
ATATATATATGTATACATGTATATATTTATAATCTTGCTACGTTAGGATGTTTGCTTATAGCGCCATCTTTGACGTCACATATTCCACCATTTTTGTTATTTTATAATTCATTTAACGTTCTTCATTGCTTTCTCCGGCTGACTACAGCTTTTTCACCTCTAAGTCATTTTGCTCGTAGGTGATCAATTAGGATTCAGTTTATTTATTTCTATTATTATCATTGTTTTTATTCCGACGAACTCCTCCTACCGCAGCCTACACAAAACATATATGCCATGCACAATTTTTAACTCCCTTCAGCGTTCAACTTTCTTAGAATTTACCGATGATGTGGTACTTACAAGTAAAGCGTTCGATTGTCTGTGAAGTTTGTAAATTTGATCGGGTGTCATATTAACACTTGACACTCTTTTGTTGTTGGCAATATCGGCAGCCTTAGCCTTTTTACTTGTCCAAAAAGAAAAGCCTGGATGTGCCACATGGCTTATGCCTGTTGCCTGTGCTAAAATTCCTGTTACATAAACGTCTTCTAAATGAATAAATGGCGATTGTCTTTTCCATTTTTCCACACATAATTTCTTACCTGCCTTCTGTGACATGACGTATGCTCCTCCAGATACATAGGGAGGGTACGTCTTTGGGGCAAACTCACTGAATCTCACACCCCACGGATCCCTCAGGTCTCTTTTTACGGGGGACATTATCGACAAAGCCCCAAGTATTTGCCGTTGACTTATTACTTTTTCTCTCAAAAGTTTTAATAAATACCAAACATTTATGTATACATCATCGTCTGTTTTCATGACGTAATCAATACTTTGGAAACTGTCTGTTATCCAACATAGGCCACCAATTACCTTCAAAGATAAATTTCTGTAGCTATCAATGACATCCACTTGTAAGATGTCACCGTGGAGAGCATTTTCTTTATCCATCAATGCATTCCAGTAAGGATCTTCGTGTTTACCAGTTAGAAATAATACATGAAATTCTTGACCCCTAGATGAACCCCATGTTTCCCGTATTGCTTGGCGGTACTCCAGTCTTTCTGGATGACTACATACAATTACAACTAGAAATGCACTATTATACTGTTGAAAGTGTTTAGGCACTATACCCACTTCAGTTGTGACGTTAACTTCATCTTTTTCCAGCAAATTTATACTTTGCTGAGACACACCAGTCTTTAGGCGTGAACGTTGAAATACTGTGGAATTAGTTTCATTTGAATGCTGTTGCTGGAAATGATTGGCGCGTGCATCGTAATCGTTGCTTGACATAGCAACACGTGTAAATTTCCTTACTGAATGCAAGCCACCAAGATGTGAATTCCCCGTAGATTTTCTGCGTACGTTATTGTCAAAAGAATGAAGCGGATGTTCAGAGAGTTCATCTGGGAAACTAAAGCTCAGTGAAAGTAATAGAATTGAACCAAAAATACCTGATACTGAACACAGCGCCATGGCTCTGCGTAAAATTATTCCTGGAGAACAAACAAATGTTCCCAGGTGTGACACTTGAAGGTACTTCATAATAAATATTTACTTTTGTTCATATATATATATATACATATATATATATATATGTTGTTCAATAGATAGATATAGACAGATTTATATATGTTATTTTTCCCGTTTCTCAGTATTCCATAATACACGTATTAAGCCTGCTGTGTTTTTATCACCAAATCGGGGAAGGCATTTAACTTTCATTATCTATAAAACTTTGTCAAAAAGGGTAAGTGATGCAAAAATTTTAACAAAGAAATATATCCTTGCAGTTATCATTACTGAGTATGTCTTTGTAGACTACTGGATTTGTTTTTCTGTTTATATTGTATGGGGTAAAGAGAATAAAGCATACTAATACTAATTTATAGTCACTGAAATTGAATCCATCTCAAACTCCAATTGAGACGTGAAAAAAGGAGTGAAAGATGACAATGCTAAAAAATATATGATCAAAAACTATATATTAATATTCTTCCCACAGGACATCACTCAGTTGTATGCAATGAAGTAAAACTCCGTTAAGAATATCGTATCTTCGTAGAATTTTCAAAAATATATTCTGTAAGTATCCTTCAATAGCTGCAAAGACTTAAATCTCTTTCACTGAATGTATCATTTCATCATCTATGTTTGTTTGTTTATTTATTTGGTGTATATATATATGCTTTATTGACCTGCTCTATCTTTGTTTGAATGGTTTACAATATCTTCAAACTCTTCCTTTCTCTCGGCTGGTATCTCTTATTCGTTCAAATGTTATCTTCTTTGTATCTAAAAAGAGATAGGAAAGAATGCAGTATTAGTAATAGAAACGTTATAAGAAACAATTGTAGGAAACATAGCATAATAATGCGGTTCTGAAACGTAGTTAGCATCAATTCATTCATTGGACATATTTTTTCCAATATCACCAATACTGGTGTAGCAAATAAAGCAGAAATGAAAACAGTCATTTTCGTGTGGAGGTTATGTGGAATTGGTTAAATCCACTCTAGTATTTGATAGGTACGTATTTTATCGGTACAAGAAAATACTGATCATGTTAACACGTTCCGGTTCAACTACTTTCATACAGATTTTTCCGATTTTTTGGCTGTTTCTTCTAATTTACTGCTTTACGGGTGCTAAAACTTCTACGGCAGCAAGTGGTACCATCTCTACTATTACTACTACTACTACTACTAATACTACTACTACTACTACTACTACTACTACTACTACTGCTGCTGCTGCTGCTGCTGCTACTACTACTACTACTACTACTACTACTACTACTGCTGCTGCTGCTGCTGCTACTACTACTACTACTACTACTACTACTACTACTACTACTACTACTACTACTACTACTAATACTACTACTACTAGTAGTAGTAGTAGTAGTAGTAGTAGTAGTAGTAGTAGTAGTAG
>NC_068987.1:34846676-34858396 GCF_001194135.2 Octopus bimaculoides
ACTACTACTGCTGCTGCTGCTGCTGCTACTACTACTACTACTACTACTACTACTACTACTACTACTACTGCTGCTGCTGCTGCTGCTACTACTACTACTACTACTACTACTACTACTACTACTACTACTACTACTACTAATACTACTACTACTAGTAGTAGTAGTAGTAGTAGTAGTAGTAGTAGTAGTAGTAGTAGTAGAAGAGAAATTACAACTTAAGAAAATAAAATAGTGGAGCGAAAAAAAAAACACGGTGGAAACGACACATTAAAAGGGACATAATGCGGGCAAGACAAGATCTAGTAAAACTGAACAATTGTTAAGAGGGAATTGGAAAAATGGGGAAAAAAGCCCGACCGAGAGAGTTACAGAAGAAATATAAAATGCGGAAGAACGTGTTTAATGCAGTGATAGAGCGGTTAAAATAGAGGATCGTGGTAAAAACCCAGAAGACCAGAAGATTTGTGAACAGAAAGCCTTATCATTGCTGCACAAGACAAGGCTCCCGCTACAAAGTCAGTGAAATTTAACCCCAAAAATCTTCTGACACCTAGAAATGTAGAATCTGCGGAAAGAGTGTGGAAGATGTGACCCACTTAGTGAGGCTTGCTATAAAATCTACAAACGCCACCACGATAATGTGTATGTGTATCTTCATTGGGTTTTATGCCTTAAATACTAATATGAAGTAACAGAGAAGTGCTATAAGCAACAGAGAACTGATATAAGTAACAGAGAACTGGTATAAGCAAGAAAAGGTATGCAGGAAGATGGAAAAGTAACGACATTCTGGGACTATGATTTTCAGACGGATCGTATAATCGAACACCGTCGGCGGATATTGTCATATTGAATAAGGGAGATAAACACTGTCAGATCATTGATGTAGCCATACGAAATGACATGAATACTGTGAGTAAAGAGGATGGAAGTATCATCGAAATGAAAGTGGAAATGGCAAGACTGTATGGTAATGTGAATATGATACCATCTTCAGAAAGTATTATCTGTCTCAGGTCCTTGTGATTTGACAGATGACTAAAGAATCCGGTGCATTAATAATAATAATAATAATAATAATAATAATAATAATAATAATGATGATGATGATGATGATAATAATAATAATAGTATAGAGTATTGTATAGGGAGTGAAAGGCGAATGCTTATGGAGTAATTGATAAACAGTGGCGAAGATCTGCTGCAATATACCGGGGCCCATATTGTTATTGATATTTCTAAATGCTATAGGTAGAAATATATCTCTATACGAACACTGTCAAACTGAGAATAACATTTAAACTTTTAATTAAATGTACATCCATATTTATAGAAGTCCTCTATAGACATGCACATTGTTGTTTCTTCCCTGCATATCACTTACATATCAATAATAATTATTAATACGAGAGACACATGAACACATGTCCATTGGCGGTGTCGTGTCAAAAATAATATGAAATGGCTGATTTATGATTTACACACACTACTACTCAACATTCCTCCACAAACATACAGGAATAATCACATACAGTGAATACCCAACAAAATGAGTAAAGATCACATGTGCCATAGAAGTTCGATACCCAACAGAAGAGCACAACCTACACTGCACAAACAAAACACAATACTAAAACTAATACAAATCTCAAACCAAAGACCATAACAAAATATACTCATGCAATACAATATCCCCTGTTATCCTAATAGAGCATCAGCAGATAATAGAGTAAGAAGGAGGAGAAAGAAAAAGGAGAGTGATGCAGTGCTACTTCGAAAGTGAATCTAAAACAAGGGGCTATAGAAAACGAATGTTAACACTTTGGGTAGAGAAGGGCATGTTTAAAGTGACTGAGCAGAGATTAGTACATCAGACTAAAGCCACTAGGAGTATTAAGTGGATGATAGAATTGGAGGTAAAACATAAATGGAAAAGAAAGACGAGGAATTGAGGAAGACAAACAACCACATAAGAGATGCAGCTGTCACCAAAGAAGAACCTAAAGGAAAAAATAATAAGAGCTGTACCAGTAAGGAAAAGAAAACTGGTACTATCGACTTAAGTGATTTAAATGAGGAGGATCAGAATGTTTTAGATCAGTTGCAAGGAATAAGTAAAAGATTGGCCGCATTAAAAGGCACCGACAGAAGGAAGCTGCTAGAAATGACTAGGAACGTACATTCAGTTATCAGTAGGATAGTTACTAAAATATAGGTGACACTAACTTACTGACCTATGTAGGGGTTGTAGTAGTTACTAGTAGTTTCCACAAGGAAAGATAAAAACAAAAAAAAAACAGCAAATGTGGAAAATGAGATTACAAAATAAAATGCAGACTTTAATACAATATTTGAGTAGAATAAAAACCTGGAAACGGAACAGGTTAGGAAACACACGATGCAAATCTTGTCTTGAGAAAAGAAACTTAGTCAAACAGAAAGGATTTAAGACAGTCATAAAAGAGTTGAAACAGTATCGTAGCAGTAACAGTTAAGCTCTTCAGATATCAGAAAAGAATAGATCAGTTTTAACAGAAAATATTATTTAAAACAGACCAGAGGAGATTTTATATCGAAATAGTGGAGAACGAAGTACTGAGAATGGGAAACCTAAAGCAAAAGAAAATAGAAGTTTCTGGAGGAATATGTTAGTTAAGCCAGTCAATCATAATGAAGATGCAGTATGGTTAATGAAAGTGGGGGAAGAAATAGTTATTTAGAAGCAGCCAGCTCTAAGACTAACAAGTGCAATAATGAGTAAAATGCTGCTAGAAAAAATGTCATATTAGAAAGGTCCAAGACCAGATTTAGCTCCAAGGTAATGGCTAAAGAAATTTAGTAGTTTACATGGGAGACCAGGATTGCCTTAACGGGGGAATGATGCCGGATTGGCTGATTAGAGGGAAGGCACTACTACTTATGAATGATAAAAGCAAGGATGATACAGCTAACGATTATAGACCTATCACTTGCTTACCATTAGTGCGGAAGCTTTTATCAGGAATGCATTCAGAAAGCATTTACGAACATCTTGACAACCAGAAGTTACTTACAAAAGAATAGAAACGTTGCAGGAAGAAAAGTAGAAGAACGCATCATCTAATACACATTTCTAAATGAAGTAAAAGCTAGATAGAAAAATCTACCAATAGCATCGATAAATTATAAAAAGCATATGACATGATCCCACAATCAGGAATAAGTGAATGCTTGAGTATATTCAGTATGGCAGAGAGCAAACGAACTAGCTTTAGCATGAAGAAATGGAACGTAGATCTCTATTCGCGTGACACACTCTTAGGGATAATTAATATCAAGAGTGTAATTTTCCAAGTAGACTCGTTCTACCCTTTAATATTTGTCTTAGTTTAGTATTAAGGAGGGCAAAAGCAGTGTACCAACAGAGAAATAGTAAGGGAATAGTAAGAATGGAGAGAAATAGATTCCTTGATACAGATTGTAAGACTCTTCAGCAAACATATGGGCCTAGAATTTAGCATAGATAAGTGTGCAATATTAGTCTTGAGAAGGGGACAGGTAGTCAACAGTCAAAGCAACCCATTATCAGATGGTTAGATATTGAGATCATTGAAAGAAGGGGAGACTTATAAGTATCTAGGAATATTCGAATCTGATATACTATTCACTATAGAAAGGAAAATGGAAATTGAGAAGGAGTACATAAGAAGTGTAAGGAAGCTAAAAAGTCAAAGCTAAATGGTCAGAATCTAGTGAAGGCCGTAATTACATGGATAGTATCATTACTTAGATACTCAGCAGCTTTTGCAGGTTGGACAAAAACCAAATTAGCAAAGCTAGACAGAAGATATGGGAAGGAAATCAATATGAATGAAGGAATACCCCCAAGGACAGGGGTAGCAAGATTATACTTGATTATAAAGGATGGCGGAAAAGGGCTAATACCAGTAGAAGACCGCGTGGTGTTAGCTAGAGTAGATATACACTCCTATGTAGGCAATAGTGAAAAAAGTTAATCAACAACTGCTATATTAACAGCAAGACATAGGGAAACCAAAACCTCAAACGAGGCTGAACACCAAAATAAAAGAACAGAAGTTATCTGACTGGCAGGAGAAGGGTTTGTGTGCTAGATTCCCACAGATAATTTCAGCAAATAGTAGTAGTGAGACATTGTTACGGTTGCAGAAAGGAAGCCTGAAAAAAGAGACAGAAAGTTTGCTAATAGGAGCACAAGATCTTACACTAAGGAATAATTCAATAAAAGCCAAGATAGAAAAAAATCATTTAGATATCCGATGTCGGCTTTGCAAAGCAAAGGGGGAAAGAGTTACTAATATAGCAAGTGAATGTGGCATGCTGGCACAAAAGGAATACGAGAAAAGACATGACAATCTATGGAGATTTCCTGTGAGTTACCTAGATAGCTAAGATTCGAAAATACTGATAAATGGTATGAATATGACCCGAGTAAAGTACTAAAAAGTAAGAAATATAAGATGTTCTGGGACTTTAACATTCAGATGACAGAATCTAGAAGGCCTCATTAAGTACTAGTGGATTAAGAGACTAGAAAGTGCCAGGTAATTGACATTACAGTCCCAAATGATGACAAAAATCAATATGAGAGGTATCGAAAAAATAGGACCAACCATTAAATTACAGGACTTAGCCATTGAATTACAGAGACTATGAAAAGTGTGGGTAAAATGTATCCTAGTACTTATAGGTGCATTATCAACTCCTCCTAACGATGATTTGAATAGATGGAGGAAATAGGCATAAAACCCACTTTAGTACAGGTCAAGAAAACAGTGTTAATAGTTATGGCTACGATACTTATTAGGTTTCTTGACATTTAAGTTTACTTGTTGTAGCCCGATGTCAGGAACTTTTCTTTTCCAACAGTCTAATATGGTGTGTGTATATGACTAATAATAATATTAATTATAATAATAATAATAATAATAATAATAATAATAATAATAATAATAATAATAATTATTATTATTATTATTATTATTATTATTATTATTATTATTATTATTATTATTATTATTATTATTACTATTATTATTATTGTCATTGTTGTTGTTATTATATCATGATCATCATTCTTCTTATTATTATTATCTTCATCATCATCATCATCAGGATAGTAATAACGGGACTGGAAACAATGGTGAAAGTGGCGCACTATGTAGCAGGCTGAGCCCAGTCGTAATCCAGCAACTGCTAGCCATGCTACAAGACATAAGTGTAGTAAACAGGTAAACATGATTGTTGTGGAGTGTTACTACCGGTGCACCGCGGTTGATGCGTGCCTGTCACAGGGTACAGGCAACGAATGCACAGTGAATAGAAGAACCGAGATTATGTGACCAAACATGAGCTATACGAAAGAATGAATGTTTAACAGAATTGAAGCAATTAAAAGAATGATATCGAGTGATGCTGGGCATGCGAGAAACGAAACGAAAAGGATGGGCATATGTTCGCGAGAATGTAATATTTATATTGTGAAAGAATTGAGATTAGTTACTACACAAACAAGGGAGATCGATTAATAATAGACATAATTTTCGATCTATTAAATACAGAAGTGACATGATTTAATGTGTGACTTTAAGAAGGTTAACCAACGGAGACTAAATCAAGAGACGAATAAAGTCAATAATGTACTGAGATACATTGAAATAAAAAAGCATCACACAAACAAATAATCGTATCAAGGCTGGTAGCAGGATTGTGTCAGAAAGAATGCGATTGAGGACTACTTAGATAAAACAGCGACGGATAAAAGAGGAAATAAACAACAGTGGTGGCAAAGGAGAATTTCTCAAGATATAAACTCCTTGAACAGTGTAGTGTCAATACTTCTCAGTTATATACATTGAGAACATAAGAATGAATGGAAATACGAAAAATTTAGCAGAAAGTATGGTGTAGATAAAAAAACAGGCATGAATGTAAAACGTGAAATATCAGTCCCTGATGCTGATGACAATCGCTTTTTGGGGTAAGATATGGAGTAAGCATGAACAACATAACACTACAGCTGAATGGCTATGCAGCCTGAAGCAAACAACTTCTTATCTCCAGTAAGAGGCTATCCACACTATCAGAAGTATGAGTAAAAAGATAAGCAACTGGAAAGCAGCAGGACCTCCTGATGGTGTACAAGGATTTTTGATAAAATATGATCAATAGTTGACATAAATTGATCGCATGGCAATTTAATGAATAGTTGAATGGAAAAGAAATTCCGGGCTAGTTGACAAAAGGACGAACAGTGTTGTACCTGAAGGATACTTCAGAGAGAAATGCTGACAATTACAGACTAATTTTCTGCTTCCCATTAATGTGGAAGTTACTCTCAGGAGGAATTGCCGCAGAACTATATAAATTTCTGGATGAGAACGATATCTTACCACCCGAAAGAAAGGCTATAGATGAGACGTAGAGGTACCAAAGATCAACACTTGATAGGCAAAATGATAATGCAAGATTATAAACGAAGGAGAACAAATCTGAGAATGGCCTGGATTGATAAGGCAAAGTTTATGATATTATTCCACATTCGTGGATTATCGAGTGCTTAGATCTGTTTGGAATTGCGAGGAATGTAATGTGTTTCCTGAAGAGATTTTGAGATGGGAAAGTTAACTGACATCTTATGGAAAAGCTTGGGCGTCCTTGGTATTAGAACACGGATTTTCCTGGCTGATATCCTATCACCATTGCTTTTTTGTTCTCTGCATGATACCCCTGACCTTGGTACTTAGGTAACTGAACTTTGGGTACCAACTAAAGAAAAACAAATCCAAACAATCAACCACCTCCTCTTCATGGATGATTTGAAACTGAATGGAAAGATGCGACACAAGTGAGTTCCTTGGTGAACACGGTCCACTGCTTTAAGTCTGATACTAGAATGCAATTTGGACTAAATAAGTACGGAATAATCAACCTAAAACAGGCCAGATACAGTCCCTAGAAGTAGTAGAGTTACCGAATAAAGACTTGACTAAGTAAATTGAAACGGAAGGCGGCAAATACCTTGGTGTACTAGAGTGTAACAAGATAATGGAAAAAGAAATGAAAGAGCAACTGAGGATAGAGTATTTTCGAAGACTGAAGTTGGTGTTGTGCTCAGAATTGACTGGATGGAATAAAATCCAAGCAGTTAATACGTGGGTGCCAGCATCACTTCGGTATGGAGCGGGAGTTACAGAAAGGTAAAAGAAAGAAATGAAGAAGTACACGGAGCCTTTCACCGTAAGAGTGACACTGGTAGGCTGTGCTTGTCCAGACGAAAGGACAAAAGATGTTTGAACAGAGATACCAGGACTGTATCGAATCAGTGGGAAACAGCCTAGGGTGGTATATAGAAAATATCGAGGAACCACATTTGAAACACAAGAAGGCCGGCGTCATCAAAAGTGAAAATTGGGTAACTAAAAGAAAAATTCAAACAAGAATTGAGCAAAAAAAAAGAAAAAAAAAGCATGGAAAGAAAATAAATTTTTCAGTGAGTTTGCAAGAGATATCGATACCAAGACATATACAGAGGAGCGACGGCTATGGATGAGGAGGTGTGACCTGATGATAGAGACAGGAGCACTCATATGCGCAGTTGAGGAACAAAAGTTACCGACCAAGTATATGAAGTACAGCATAGAAAATGCTACCGAAAGTGACAAGCGCAAAATATGTGGGGAGAAGGGTGAAACAGTATGGCACATACTTAGCGAATGCTTGGAATTGGCACATCGCGATTACAAACGACGCCATGGCAATGTGGCAACAAATGATCTCTTGGTATCTCTGTGGAAATCACGGCCTACAAAGAGCACACACGTGGTATGAGCAAACTCTAAAATGAGTCACCGAAAATGATAATTCAAAAATCATTTGGGATGCAATGATCCAGTGTGTTCACTTCGCCAGACATCGGAAAACGGACATTGTTGTGGTGTATATAAAATAAAGAAGATGTGTGTTAATAGACATAGTATGCTCGGTGACAACAGGATCAATATGAAAGAAGAAAAAATAGACCACTATGAGGATTTGAAGTTGGAAATACGAAGGTTATGGTCAATGAAGAGAGTAGATGTGATAACAATAGTAATTGTTGCCCTTGGAAGTGTCAGCATTAAACTATCAGCATGGTTGAAAAAGATCAGTGCAAGTGGGAAGGCAGCTACAAAAACCAGCATTGCTTGAAATTGCAAGAATTCTTCGCAAGGTTCTCGAAGCATGACCAGTTAATAAATGTAACCTTAGTTTGGTGGCTATGGACAGATACCACTTTCCATCATACCCTGCAA
This sequence comes from Octopus bimaculoides, assembly GCF_001194135.2. Classification (NCBI taxonomy): domain Eukaryota; kingdom Metazoa; phylum Mollusca; class Cephalopoda; order Octopoda; family Octopodidae; genus Octopus; species Octopus bimaculoides. The sequence goes on from NC_068987.1 coordinate 34,854,989, forward strand.
GATGAGATGTGAGTTTTCAAATAACAATAATAATAATAATAATAATAATAATAATAATAATAATAATAATAATAATAATAATAATAATAATAATAATAATAATAATGATAATAATAATAATAATAACAGTAATAGCAAACAGCTTGTAACATAGTTACACAATCTCTGTTTATTCATAAATCTGCCGCAGAAATGTAGTAAATTATATCAATCCATCAAGGTGACTGCTAATTATTTTATAAATTTATAAATAACCGTGAAGAATGTGATGTTGTGAAATATAAAATACATATACATACAAAATTTGCTATCAGTGTTATGAATTTTTTCATAACTGGCACAAATAAAAATATAAAATGTGCTGAGAGTAACAAAAAATGATACAGCAGAATTGTACTAGTAGTGCATCCTGTTCAACGGCACCAGTATGAATTTTATATTGCTACCATTAAACGATACTGTTAAATTCCCAGAAGAAATATTGAATGCCATATTTGCTACTGAAATCGCCAAGCAATGTCATAATAAAATACTAAAATTAACTGAATAAATGCCCACCGATGTAAAAATGATCAGTTAGCAAAATACACAAACATCAACCATAAAAAAAAATTATAAACATATTTGCTTCGTATATTGAGCCCATGGAATACCAAAATGTATATATGCCAAAAGTATTACTCTGGTTTACTGTAAATGAGTGACTAGCAACCATTATTTAATTCAAACGATAAGGACATAGAGAGCTAGAAGCACGTTAGCCTTAAGAAAAGTAGACAAGTTATGAAGGAAACACAAAACCAAATTTAAATACAAAGAACATCCCATCTTTCTCATAGGCAACCTTATTTTCAACAAAACACAACACAGACACAGGCATGTACATTCACGCACACACTCACACAGACACACACACACACACACACACACGCTCTCTCTCTCTCTCTCTCTCTCTCTCTCTCTCTCTCTCTCTCTCTCTCTCTCTCTCTCTCTCTCTCTCTCTCTCTCTCTCTTTCTCTCTTTCTTTCTCACATATATATAAAACACACACTCAACTGACTAAAAACATGAATCTATGTTATTAGATGAAGCAAAACTTCACCGGTCATGCTCAGTAGAATACATATATATAAAACACACACTCAACTGACTAAAAACATGAATCTATGTTATTAGATGAAGCAAAACTTCACCGGTCATGCTCAGTAGAATACATAAATTATAAGTTGCATGCTTGCACCACTTTCGTCTGGGAAGTATCATTTGTTTCTGCCTCTTTTATGCACATAATAGAGGCAGTACGGATAAAGTAGTGCTTGACAGGTGACATGGACGTTAGTTTAAGCATCTTATATATACAAACGAGTTCATAAGGTGCACAATACAACCTGTGCAGATCGCACCATATATGGCGTGATACATTTTACCACCTACTACTCTTTTGAATATTTACTATTCAGAGCTTCGCTTACCAAATATTGAATATTTCTTTTCTGAAACACTGTGATTTAAGTAGATCTCATTTACTTGCATCTATACACATCATAATGTGATATGGCTATACTTTGTTCATTACCGTTAGAATATATTGGAGTACTCAATTTATACATTAAAGTTTTAGATTCGGCGGTCAAAGACAAACATTTTTATATCTCTTTATTTATGTGATAAGAATGACTAATTTATATTCAGTTGTATATAAAATTGATATAAAATATAAGCAATAATTTAATTTTGAATAAATGTTATCTTGTCTCGCATTTTTAGCTCAATAAATGACACCAACAACGAGAAAAAATGTGAAAGCCTAAGAAAATGTGCTTTGATCTTTAAAAATATATGCTGAGGTTGACATTTTTATTCGTTAAAAGCTGATAGCAGCACTAAGTGATTGAAATTTCATTTCCTCCGAAAAGCAAAACAATAATTTAACGGCACATAAAGATACACCCACTAGCATTCCTTCTTTCACCATTCTTTCTTTCATGATAACATTTTCCTTTTTCATTTCTTTTTAATTTTACATATTTATTTATTTTTTGTAATGACAAAAACATATTTCCATTTACTTATACATTTTATCTATTCTCTGGAATTTCCCCATTGGAAAATCCAGTCATTTCTTTATAATTCTATTTTTTGCTACGTTTTGTTTTGTAGTTGTATCTTTGTTACATTTTTATGCCATTCAGAATGATTTAAAGAAATAAAGAATAAATCTAGAAAATAATTATTACCATAACCTTTAGAGGAATTCATTGTTTCGTTTTGGTTTTTAATACTAAATTGAAAGGAAACGTGCTGAAAGGTATTCTTTCTACGATCGACGTTAACAGTCGATATTATTTGAGATGGTCTTATATTACATTGATAACATTCTAAAACTTGAATCAAGTGGCATCAACTACATAAATCCTTTTTATTAAAGCTTAAAAAATTCTTTAACATTCTTACGTAAACGTGAATCTCATTATAAATTTAACGATTTTTTAAAAAAATCATTTCATGCCACTTAGTTTCTGTTAATCTGTTTAACTTCATTGTATTCATGTCAGTAATATATGAGCTTCTATAACGTATCTACACTAACTGAAATCCGAAGGAAAGCTAGATCTCGAAAGAGACTAAATTGAAATTATTGTGCCCCTGTATTCAACAAAGTATTGATATCTAATGATAGTTTTTCTGTTTGTATCGCTGGATAGTGTACTCTATTCTAAAATTTCGAAATGTGCTTGGGCTTCATTTTTTTTGTTCTATAAGACAACACATTTAAGATGCATTTACTTCACAACACCAAAAGTGTATTTCTTAACATGATCTTAACACTTCAAGGTATTACTTTACAATACATAACTTTCAAACCTACTATTGTTAGGGATAATGAGTGTCAGCTTCTAACACGCCATCTTTGTTTATTTACTGCAGCCATCAAAGATGGGCTTTCAAATAGCCATGAAAATAAAACTTATAAATTCTTTTGGCGATTTTAGAAAATACGAACTGTGAAAGGCATGATAACTGGAAGTGCCTGAAAAAATCGTGCAACGTAGATACTTCACACAATACATATTCTATTCAATTCGACTCGGCTGCTTTGGTCCCGTAACAAACGTTCTAAAATAATTAGGGAGTGTGATGTCAAAAAAATAATTTCTACTAAAACCTTAGTTATAAACTACGTATTTGTGTGGTATCAAGCTCGCTTCCTAACCACATGGTTCCGAATTCAGTTCCACTGCGTGGCATCTTAGGCAATTGCCTTCTACTATAACCTTGGGCCAACCAAAGCCTTGTGAATGGATTTGGGAGGCAGACACTAAAAGCAGACCGTCACACACACACACACACACACACACACACACACACACACATATATATATATATATATATATATATATATATATA
>NC_068987.1:34859270-34860736 GCF_001194135.2 Octopus bimaculoides
ATATATATTGGGTAGCGGGTAGTGATTTTCTTCACTACTTCAGGGAGTGACGATCCTGCTTGACACGAGTCCCAGGCTCAGCTGGCTCCGGCTAACAGTACCCGGGATGGGACCCTATCCAGGCTTATGGAAAGGAGACAACCTTCAAGGAAATCCAGAGTGGAGCCCTGAAGCCGGTTTAGTGTTCGACTCGACTCTCTTCCGACAGCTCCTTCAACAAAGCTGGTGCCAAACGTAATTCTCTGCACTCCTTTGAACTACATCAGCAAGGTCAAGAGAGGAATCCTGACGATCGGGCTACCCAGGATTTTCTTATATTTAGTCCAGGCCCGCGCAAAAGCGAGGGCTACACAGCCACAGCAGGAGATGTATTAGGACATGGAATGTAAAACCGAACTAGGTTATTTTATGCGCAACTCCATTGTGCCCTGAGACAAAAAGTATGCCAACAGTATGTATATACATGTGTTTGTGAGTGTGCGTGTGTGAATTTTGTTTAAAGTTTATATGAAACTGATATAGAATAACATATCAGTTGAATAAATTTAGAACATAGTCCGATTTTCACGTTTCTGAAAGTAAATTTGTACCTTAAGCAGTTTTGAGATAAATTAAGTAGGAACCATACGTTTGTGTATTAATGTGCGTGTCTGATCACAAATGGGTGCCACTCTAAAATAGTAGCGCTTTCGTACATAGTGTACTCATTAAATTTCAAATGTGTTCAACTGACAGTTGAGTTCGTGACAACTTTAGAACCTATTAGAATGCTTCAACTAGCTGATTTTATATATCTTATTGACGAATCTGCATGCTCTTAAACAGACATACCGATATTCTGTATGTCGTTTATATTTATTAATCTACATCATTAACTGCTTGTTATATTATTGTTGTTATTTCCGTTCAGAACTGGTTTGAACATTTTAATAAACCGTTTTTCTTTTATCTTTCCTCCAATCTCGCTTGTGTCATGTAGTTTGTGGAAAGGAAATATTAGAAACATATTCTGACATGTTTGTATATGTTCACTCAAGGAAATTTGACGAACGTTTGTGTTCAGATGTGTTGTCTTCGCACTTGTGAGCGTTCCGATAATGCATTCCCTGTTTCGCCTATATATAACTCCTCACAATTCGGGCATTTAATACAGTCGATCGAATTTCTGCTTTTGCAGTTCATATATGCATTTGCGAAAATCTGTCCATTTTTTTCTTTCAAATGGATCTACCCGTATGCATGTATTGACAAGTTCCACATTTGTTATCATTACACTTGGATACTGTGAATGTGTTATCCTGTTTGTTTATGTTGAATTTTGTCTTCCCTTTTTATCTGTCAGTTCTGTTTAACATATTTGAAATCTAATGAGTACTCTATGTATGAAAGCGATAATTTTATTAAAATAACATAATACAATAAGTGGAAAAACCAGATATGTTTTAACTTTATTCAACTGATATATA
>NC_068987.1:34861266-34863675 GCF_001194135.2 Octopus bimaculoides
GGGTGAGTGAAAGTTGGCCTTTCGCAAGTTATAGCCGAAAAGCACCAGCATTGTTAGAAGTAAAAGAAGAAAAATCTTAACCACACGAAAGCATTTTTCTAAACGGCTGACATGCGAGACACTCCCCCTCTCTCGATTTATAAAACAAATATCATAAGGTCATATAATTGTATCGAAAACATTAAATTATTGTTTGCTCTCTTTCCCTCTTTTCTCTTTCTGTTTATATATATGTGTGTGTGTGTGTGTATGTGTGTGCGTGTGTGTGTGTGTGTGTGTGTGTGTATGCTTCCTGTACCAACATTTTTAATTGAATAATTATGATAGACTATGACGGACTTATATGCCATTCTCATATGTTTTGTGAGTGACACCAACGGGAGACGAATTTACATACACTGTATTTACTATATTAAATTGCCCTTAGTTTCTTATGGAAAGTTGTTTTGCAATTTTAATTTCCTATGTAACTATAAGATTAACATTACATTTATATCATTTACAAGACCAGATTCATTACGAAATTTATTATACTTTAATTTCAAAGCGAATTAATATTTACTTTAATGAATTTCGGATATGCGTATCATAGCAAATATAAATTTATTTCTTTAACATAGATTAAGTTTATTTGAACGGTAAATGATATTTATATCAATTTGAGAACATGATTTTAGAAAGCTGTCAATGTCAATTTTTGCAGTTTAAACTTTTATTTGGGTGCTTGCAGAAATAGAATAACTATATAGACTAATGGTTGAACGATTTATTGATGTTCTGGCCAAATGTCAGTATTATTAATTGATTTTGGACGAGTCCATATTCACAGCAATTTCATAATTGAAATGGCAATCTTTGACTGTTCCACTTATTTTGTAGATGATTTACAATATAACTTAAAAGCAAAAGAATTTTTCCTTTTTGCAGTTTCGCTGTGCTGCAACACTTTATGTGTGCAAGTGTGTGTGTGTGTTGTGTGTGCGGTGTGTGTGTATGTTTGTGTGTGTGTGTGTGTGTATGTGTGTGTGTGTGCGCGTGTGTGTTTGTGTGTTTGCGGTGTGTGAGTGTGGGCGCGCGTTTGTTTGTATGCGTGTGTGTGGGTGTGTTTGTGACGGTTGGTGTGTCTAAAGAATTTAGATCTGCACTCGAAAATAAAAATCGATCGTAGAGGTATTTGTATGTATGCAAGCTCAGAATATATGGACAGGCGGTTGAATAGGGTGTGTTATATTATAACTGAAGTGTTTAAACTATAACTATTAGGTTTTAGCTATATTATAGCAAATACTCTAAATTATTTTAAACTTACACTTAACCTATGAATTTAAATGTATCATTTTATTGTTTCTCAAATACATCATAGAACACAGTGTCAAAGAATGTAATACTGACGGAAGAAAACTGATTTTGCTGAGTAGTGAAATTCTTAAAATTCTCTATTTTTTAGACCATAAAACGGGTTGTAATTCTTGCCACATTCAAACATTCAATTTAGCGGATTCATAGTAAATTTGATACTGGTTGTTTACATGCAAACTAATCAACACAAATTAGTTTACGCGAAGAATAATACGCAAGATGATTGTGAAGATTTTTTGTTCCCAGCCTTAAAATGTCCACGAGAAAATATTCAGAAGAAATGTAGAAAAATTAATGTTTGTGAAACGCACAATTCGAATTATGAAGTTTATGAGACTAAACATTTATCATCTATTTTCAATTCATGACCTATTGGAGGCAATCAATTGCTGATGTATAAGAATTATTTGTATAAGAATATGCACTTAACATTATAGCAGCAACTAAACCAGTCTGATGTCATTGTCCGGGTGATATTTAAAGTATGGGCCTTTAATATCAACTATTTTTCTAGAATAGTCACACGGGGAAATTATCTAGAAATACTAATGATTCGGGTTGTACAATTGTTAAAAAACCGTTACTTCCATGAACTCTCTCTCCTCTAAAATACCCATCCTATACTGTTCAACAGTTGGCAGGAAGTATCTTGATGAAGCATTTTACGATTTAGTCCTTTTGATTAGGACTTATGTAAAACTGATTTTACGCAGTAGATTATTTTTCTGAAGGGAAGTATTGGAGTACTAACTTTAAAAGAGGAATCGTTGATCATGTGTAATTTCAAGAATTACGCCGTGGATATATTTTAAAAAACTCGATGCACAAAATGTTAATGCAAAAATGTATGCCGCAGGATTAGGAGATATTTAGAAAATAGGCATAGCAGTGACTGTGTGGTATGTAGCTTGCTTACCAACTGCATGGATCCGGGTTCAGTGCCACTGCGTGGCACCTTCCGCAAGTGTCTTGGGCCGATCAAAGCCTTGTGAGTGGATTTGTGTGTGTGTGTGTGTGTGTGTGTGTGTGTGTGTGTGTGTGTGTGTGTGT
>NC_068987.1:34863685-34864000 GCF_001194135.2 Octopus bimaculoides
GTTTGTGTGTATGTGTTTGTCACCCCAACATCGCTTGACAACCGATGCTGGTGTGTTTACGTCCCCGTAACACAGCGGTTCGGCAAGACAGTGCGATAAAATAAGTACTAGGCTTACAAAGAATAAGTCCTGGAGTTGATTTGCTCGACTAAAGGCAGTACCCCAACATGGCCACAGTCAAATGACTGAAACAATTAAAAGATTAAAAGAGTAACTGAAATTTCAGCACAAGCTTTGATAATATCTCCAGTTATTTAAATATAAACTTTGACAAAGAGTTCCGTGTTTTTCTATTGCATTGATATAATGCATGGC
>NC_068987.1:34866755-34869501 GCF_001194135.2 Octopus bimaculoides
TACCTCTCTTCAAGACTAACACACCACACTTTCTCAGTCCGAACTCCATTCTGATGTCAGCAATGAAAATATAAACTGTATCAATGAAGGAACTGACTTGAGCTTCATCTTCACCATAAAGTTTGAGATCATCCATGAATAACAAATGGCTGATTATTGTTGGCGACTTTTGACTACATACCCAGCTTTTGCTTTCCTCAGAATGAGTGTTAGTGCTATGAAGTTCAGTAAAAAGATCACTGGGTGCGGCAGTCTCCTGGAAGATGCCCCTCCGGATTTCTACTGTCCCTAAACCTCTTCCGTATGCTGTCAGGTCCGACCTCCGATTCGTCATACTTTTTCCAAGCAATCGCAAAACATTCGATGCAATACCAAATAGGTTCATACGTTCCATTATCCAAAAGTGTAGGGTCATATCGTACGCCTTACGATTGTCTATCCATAACATGGCTAAGTTACTTTTCGTCCTCTTCCAGTCTCTAAGTACGGTTTTGTCTATCAGGAGTTGATCTTGTTACCTCTGCACTTACGCTTGCAACCCTTCTGCTCATGTGGCTGGACTTCATTCTTTTCCAGATGTTCGTACATTGACTCTGCGACTATTCCAGTCAATAATTTCCACATAAGTAGCAAACAGGATATCGGCCTGTAATTGTCTACCGTATTGCCTTTTCGATGTTTTGCAAGCACAGCACTGTCCAATCCAATGTCAACCGCACTGGTGTTACTTGGTCGTCATTTAACAAGTCGTCATTTTGCTCCAGTAGCCTTGAACTCCATCTGGTCCCGGGGCCTTCTAGTTGCTCATTTTTTTACTGATTTCCTTCACGTCCCTAACTGAAATGACTAGTTCTGCCTGTTTTAGACAGACCACTGTTTGTTTCAGTTCTTGCAGCCATTCAGCATCCTTCTTCTGCTCCTTGTCATTGCTTCAGGTGTCACTCCAAAACCTTTGACTTTAAGTGTTATCTGGTATCAACTTTTCATATGTAATCTCTCCATTTCTTTCTTTACGGAATCTCTTCTGATCTACTCTGAATAGCTTATTATTATTATTATTATTATTATTATTATTATTATTATTATTATTATTATTAGTAGTAGTAGTAGTAGTAGTAGTAGTAGTAGTAGTAGTAGTAGTAGTAGTAGTATTACCGATGCGGCAGAGAGGACCTCTAGATTGCAGTGGATCAGAAGTAGAGGGCCATGGGGCAGGTGGATGGACATCTGGTGACTGGTCAGCCTGAGGAATGGTGTATGATGTTGAAAGACCCGAACCATCGGTGATACCAGGCACATCACTGAAGATGTGACCAGATGCATCACTTACTGATGCATGCACACAACACAAGCTATCGGAAACGTTAGCACGCCTAGACAAAATGCTAAGCCACATTTTATCAGTCTTCTTATTCTGAGTTTAAATTCCGCCGAGATCCAAGTTACCTTTCGTCTTTTCTGAGTGGATGAAATATGTACCAATTGTGAGCGGGATTCAGTGGTAGAAGCAGATATATTCTTATGTATGAGGAAAATCTGAAAGAACCGCTAAAATGCCTACGGCTTTATTTAATATATTGAGAAAAGTATTGCCTAGATTGATATGAGTGACGTAAAATGCGTCATAACGCATCTAAGCAATTTGAGTTGAAGAAACAGAACAATAAGAGAATATATACTGCAATCAACAGACACATTTGTCCGATCCCAGACTAAATCAAAATCATTGTTTTTCCAATTATGACTTCATAACAAAATCCAGACCTGGACTCAAATTACTCTCACGCATCCAGCGCAAATATATACCGATTTTGTATATATAATCATGTTTTTTTTTCTTTGTTCTTTTCTTGAATCACTCATGCGTCGAAACTGACGGGATCTACCACAAGATTTCAGCAACTAATTTAAAATTTTATCCTGATATCAGTATTAAAGTTTTCGTCGTCACGTGGATATTAAGTTATAATGATCCAGTGTATGCTATGGGAGAAAAAAAATTATCAATGCATGTACTAACGCATTTATCGGTATGTGTATATAGGATAAAATTAATTGCATCTTCTCGGAAAACTAAACCACAAATGCAATAAGATGGCTAATAAATACTGCTTCGATTGAAGCTTATTTCTTTCTCGAGATACCATTTTCTTTTCTTTCGCAGATAAGATTTTATTAATGCGAAAGCACATTCCAGCACTCAAATGTGCAGCGTTCGGCACCGTTGAAATGGAAATGAAGCAGATTTGTTATAACATGACCATTGCATTCTTATGCTAACTGAGGCTCAATTGATAATTTTAGGTAAATAAAGCAGCTTATGTTATGTTGCACATCTAACAGCCGTTGCGCCTCGCATTCGAAAAAGCTTGGATGCCACAGAGCTTTTGTAAACTTTGGCAAAAGATGCTCACAGACTTGTGCGGATTAGGACTATTAGAGAGCTAATAAGAGTGAAAGCGTTAAGGTGTAGTATAATATTATTCTCTATTACGGTGTGCAATAAATTACAGATTTTTGTAATAATACGAAGCAAAATAAACCAGCTCCACTCACTCACGTAATAAGTGTTGATCATTTTGATGCCAATGTATTTTCAAAAATTAAGAAATACCGGAAAAACTGAGTAATTTGGCTCATATATATGTACGTGTGCGTGTTTGCGCGTGTGTGCGTATGCATATGAGTATATGTATGTATATATATATATATATATATATATATATATATATATATATATATATAT
>NC_068987.1:34869576-34873407 GCF_001194135.2 Octopus bimaculoides
GTGTGTGTGTGTGTGTGTGTGTGTGTGTGTGTGTGTGTGTGTGTGTGTGTGTGTGTGTGTGTGTGTGTGCGTGTGTTTATGCGCGTGTGTGTGTGTGTTTATGCGCGTGTGTGTCTATGTATCAAAATTGTCTTCCTATTTCTAGTTTTATTGACTTCATCATACAGCTAACACGTTTTAACTTTTGTTAGAATCATATAATAACTTCGTTCTTATTTTCAGAATTATGATATCTAAAACTTTAGATTTATTGTGTGCTTCATCTATACTGCGATGTTTAACTTAAATACATATATCCATTATTATCATAATGATGTATAACGTCAGTTCAACGCTAAGATTAGCGCCCCAACGACGAGTAATATTTTACACGTGACCAATAGTTGTGCACTCAATAGTTGTGTTCTCTAGCTTGGGATCATGAATATAACATGCTACGTGACAACAGGTGCCTTTAGGGATATTGAGCTATTGTTTAAATAAAGGACACCGAAATAGAAGTTTTCCTGGATTTTGCGAATGCTCCTCCAATAATTACTGGCTGTCAGGTGATAGCAGAATAGAACACAAAATTTTACACGTATTAGATGTACAACGAACAGTATGTATGCGATGGAGGTTCAGTCCATGAAAATAGTTCAAATGAGTACTGAACTCTTATTGCAGAATGTCGTAGAAAACTGCTATGTATACAATACACGGTCGCAGATATACTCTTTCTGTAAGCAATTATTCTTCTCAAAATTACAGTGTACAAATATATGTTAAAGCTATTAACGAATAGAATATTTGTTTCAATATGGCTGCTTGAATCACTGAGGCAATATTATTCCAAGTTAAACAGGTAGGATGATATGGAAGAATATCGAGTGAAAAATATTTTATAACGTGTAAAATAAGAAATAAAAACGAATTTAAGAACAAAAAACCTGCACATTTGGAATTGTTTCCTAGAAAAAAGTCCTAGAGATTTTTTTTTTTCAATTTTATTTGTTGATAACGAAAGTCATTCATAACCAACTCGGATACCTATACCATTTGCAATAACAAAGAAATTTAAATTTCCAGGCTATTAAACTCGTATTTTACGACTCTTTATTCGCGCTAGGCTTCAAGCAGATTGTTGGCTGATTGAAATCATGCAGCACATATGGGTCTGTCTGGTTCGTATAATTCTGGGGGCGAATGTATGCATGTATATTTGTTTATGCATAAATATATAAATATATGCGTGCGCGCGTGTGTATATATGCATATACATGCGTGTGAGTGGGTGTCTTTGTTAGTGTCCTGGTGTATATATATAGACATTTATGAGAGTGTGTGTGTGAATGTATCTTTTTCTATATGTTTCAATATATCATATGTGTTTGTATTTGCATATTTGGGACTAAGATAAAATATGCAATAAAATCGACAGCTGGCTGATTTTCTGTTCGTTTGTTTTATTGTTCTCATGTATTTCAAATATTGAATATTTCAGACACTACTTTTTCCATGCTTAGTATTGATATTTGCAATACGAATAAAGATGATGATGATGATGATGCGGAGGAAAAGGATTATAATGAGGATGATGCTGATGATGATGTTAGCTATCATTATTATCATTATTATTATTAATATTATGTTATCACTACTACTACTACTATCATAAATTAAATTGTTATTATTATTATTGTTGTTGTTGTTGTTGCTTTATAATTTCAATCTGCATGTTTGTTGTAATCACTAGCCAAGACAAAACCAGTGCCCTAGAATACGTGAAGGATAAAAGTTGTTACAGTAAGACCGAAAGCTTGGAGAGTGGAATTTTCTGGGACAGATGCGAAATATGTTCATGGTTTTTCCAACGATGTGGTCAGTATTGAACAGCGCAATCTTTTGGATTCCTGTGATGCTATCTAGATATTTCTGCCAACCCTTTTTTATCATACTTGCGTCACCTACAATAACAGGAACAGTTCTTGCTTTAAGCATCCACCTCCTTTGCATTTCAATTTCCATGTCCTTGTATTTACTTAATTTGTGAAATTCCTTAACAGATATATTTTTATCAATGGGAAAACTTACATCCATTAGGATACAGGTATTTTATTCTTTGTCTTTAATAAAGATGCCTGATCTATTATTATTATTATTATTATTATTATTATTATTATTATTATTATTATTATTATTACTATTATTATTATTATTATTATTATTATTATTATTATTATTATTATTATTATTATTATTATTATTATTATTATTATAGAAAGGATTGAGGTAACTCCTCCTGAAGATATAGAGTCAAAATTAATAGAGTGCCATTGTTATCTAGTGAACGATATTTCGACATCTCGTGTGTCTTCAACTGTTTCAAAAAATAAATTTGTCAAGTTACCTTGACACATTTCCTGTGTCCTTATGTTTACAAGGAGGAGACAAGAACCTCTACTTAGTTAACCTTGCATCCAGAGACATGTTTCTGAGTCTTTGCTCGTCATCAGTCTGGAGTAGCAATGGCCTGCTCGTTGGAGATGCCTGTCAAGCTATCGTAAACATATAACAAGTCTAGTGAAACACATTCACTGATTTCAAAAATAGAAATAATACATTTCTAAATATCTCAGAGAGATTTAAGCAGTAGTGGTGCGATAAATTAGTTGTATACAACTATGTTCTCGCATCACTACTGCATAAATCTCTCTAAGAGATTTAGCAATGTATTATTTCTAGATTGGCATGAGTGTTTGTAAAACGTATGCAATGGGATATTAGCGAAACCTTTGTACATTAAGCAATAAGAGATGTTGTATGCAAGACATATAGGCTGTCATGATGTATAATAGTTACATATTATTATGTGGTTACACTATAGATCCTCATCACACCACTGATACAATTTGAGTCATAAAGATCCACTACCATATAAATATCATGAGTTTACATTCGAGTATTAGAAACTATATCACTGAATCCCATAGACTGAGAAATATTAAAACCAAGCTGGAGAGAAAAATGTGCGAAGGTAAGGGAGAAGAATTTAAATTTTGATAGATAGATTACTGGATGCCTTATAAGAATGTGCCGCACAACTGGTTCTTGGAGCATCTGAGGCCGTTATGAATCACTGAGAAGATAAGGACGACTTGTTCCGTTTTAACATTTAACCACAAGCAAAACACTAAACCAAATACCTACGTATTTTGTAGGCATGCAGTAGTAAGGAAATATACGTTTGAAATGAGTATATATCATTACACTTATTATTTTCAATCATAGTTATTACCATAATTCATTTCTTAAATACTTGTGCAGAAATGTTCCGCTAATTATTAACATCCAATTGGTTATCAATGAACTGTAATTAGCTGGTTTGTACGTTAACAGACGTGATTAGAGCACTGTATTTATTAAAGACTGGAATAATATCCAACATTGTCATAGAAAAGGTATCATAGAAAACATCTAAAGAAGAAAACACTTGTTATCAAATGATATAATTTATCGACACAGAAATGTTGCAGTGCAAAGTCTGCAACAGTAAAATTTGAACTGACATGTATCAAAGGTGGAAGAAATACCGCTAAGTACATTATCCAATGCACTACACATTCTGGCTGCTCAACGCCATAGTGATGATGACGATAATGATTGCAAATTTTGGCACGGGGTCAACATTTCAGGGATGGGGCTAAGTTTTTGGAGTTGCCGACTCCAAAATTAGTGTCCCTATCATAATAACTTAGATCCGGAAATAATGTTCTATATCAATGGACCAATTGACTATTAATTTTCTAACTGATGAAATGTCTGCCACTTGCAATACAGGCGCACACAGAA
>NC_068987.1:34873615-34875524 GCF_001194135.2 Octopus bimaculoides
TAATAGTCAATTGGTCCATTGATATAGAACATTATTTCCGGATCTAAGTTATTATGATAGGGACACTAATTTTGGAGTCGGCAACTCCAAAAACTTAGCCCCATCCCTGAAATGTTGACCCCGTGCCAAAATTTGCAATCATTATCGTCATCATCACTATGGCGTTGAGCAGCCAGAATGTGTAGTGCATTGGATAATGTACTTAGCGGTATTTCTTCCACCTTTGATACATGTCAGTTCAAATTTTACTGTTGCAGACTTTGCACTGCAACATTTCTGTGTCGATAAATTATAAATTATAGCATAATATTATATCCGATATAGTGATTGTGCATAAGTCAACGCAGTGGACAAAACTAAAGACACACGTTTGCATTCATAATATTTGTAGCAAAGGAATGTCCCATATATAATCCTTTCTACAATAGCCACAAGGCTTGAAATTTTGGTGGAGTGGGCTAGTTGATTACATAGACCTCAGTGCGTAACTGGTACTTATTGCATCGACCCCGAAGAATGAGAAGCAAAATGGCCCGACAGAAGATGAACTCAGAACGTACGGACGGACGAAATGCTTCTATGCATTTTGCCGGCCGTGCTAATGATTTTGCTAGCTCGCCACCTTTTCCCCGTATATAATCAAAAGATATATGTTCTGGATGAACAAGTCTGAATGCAATTTCGAAATAACATATATTGGTTTCAAATTTTGGCATAAGGCTAGCAAATTTTGTTAAAGGACTAAGTCGATATCATCGAACCCACTGGTTAGATGATATGTCAATTAGTGTGTTGAGTAAAGCACGTTCACAATTTGCGCTACATGGTATCATCCACGGTTGGCGTATATTTCACTAGATCTACTTCAGGAATGTCGAATTGTTAGCTGAGATAATAATGGATGAAAGAAACAGAAGGTAGATGTAGCACAAGTTTGTAATCTTTCTTTGGTAGGTTGTACTTTATATTTTATGATTGTATGATTTAAATTTTTTGTTGCATATTCACGGACAACTGTTTCCAGCCATAACCAAAATACAGCAGGCACGAACAAAATGTCTGGGATATCTCAGTATAGACAACGTGCCCTCCTCTTTATTATGTGTATAACTGATGTGACACAAACTGCACGGATTGATGCAGCACAATTAGATGCACAAAATCCTACCCATAACAGACTGTTGCAGGATGCGTCGAAACAATTGTCGTACTGAATAAAGATTTGTGATTAATCTATCATCTATCTCCTTCCTCAATTATTATTATATATATGCATGAAAATGTATATGACGTGCATCATTCAGTTTCCATCAACCAAGTCCACTCACAATGCTTTGGTCTACCCGAGGCTACAGTATAAGGCATCGGACCAATGTGCTACGCAGTGGGACTGGACTAGGGACAATGTGATTGTGAAGCAAATTTCTTACTACGCAGCACTCCTGATGGCGCTCATAATATATTAGAAATTTTACTATAAATTTTAATGTTTTTATTACCATTTTTTAACGTAGACTTTAATACTTAGTTAATCTCTTAATCTACTAAACTTAATCAGTTGTGGAGAATTTCAGCGTAGAGTAAACTGTGAATAGTTTATGCTCTGTTCTGAATTGTTCCTAATTTTTGCTTTAAGAAAATAATGGTTTCTTTTTCGAACAATAAGTAAAATGATAATATTAATCACGAAAGTGAAGGCTGACAATGGCTCAAATGGTGTGAACTGAAATCAGAAACAGAAGGCATTGTGTGATCAATGACTGGCTGCACAAAAGTACATCAATAAAATAATGAAACATGAAGCTAGCATCGAGTGCAGACAAATCGATCTGCACAATGAAAAGATTAACCATACCACTTCTGGCTGCGTAATCCTTGCACCTTTCTATATATATATATATATATATAT
>NC_068987.1:34875707-34876617 GCF_001194135.2 Octopus bimaculoides
TGTGTGTGTGTGTGTGTGTGTGTGTGTGTGTGTGTGTGTGTGTGTGTGTGTATACATATATATGTATGTATGTATGTGTGTGTGTGTGTTTCCTTTATTTACACTAGTACGGCGCATGTTATTTTATGGTCATATGTTAGGTAGATTTTATGCATGGGCGTCTTCTTCTAGGATGTAGGCGACTTGTATACGTACTTGTTTGCCCTTGATATATATTTATATATTAATTTATATATATACAGATATTGAAAGAGAGACAGATATTGCCCATCGGCCTCTTTTGACGAACAGGCGGGTTACATCGTTTCTCAAGCGTCGGTGGGGACAAACACAGGTACAAAGACAAGTTTGCGCAAACACACAGTCAAAGACACTCGCCCACAGTCCCCATAACACTCAGCAAAGTCTCACATACACATGCACACACACACAGATATATGTATGTATGTATGTATGTTTGCATGTATGTATACAAGAAATATTATAGATGTGTATACATTCATATACCTAATTAAAAAAAGTCAGTTTTGTTTTGTAATGAAGGTGATGTTGAAGGGATTAAATGTAAACGTTAGTAATGCGTACACACACTAGAAGCATAACATACCAAGTGAAGATGTACGTGAATACGTGCAAATTGAGTGAACATGTTCAGCAACAATGCATCAGTACCTCCTTCAATATCAGCTACGCCTTAGTGCGGAACTGCCGGAATCGGTAACATGCAACGCGAAATACATAGCACTCCTTGGAAATTGCTGGTCATCTCTCACAATTTGAAACCAATATCAAGTACAACAATACGATCAGCAGCATAACTGTAAATCGTCCAAATGTCACGACACACAAAAAAACAAAACAAAAAAGAAAAACAAAGCTATACCTCAAATAAAATGTGATATGTTATAAT
>NC_068987.1:34876700-34877852 GCF_001194135.2 Octopus bimaculoides
TATATATATATAATATAATATAATATAATATAATATAATATAATATAATATAATATAATATAATATGGTATAATAAAATATAATATAATCTTAGATACTTCTTGCCACAAATTATTTTTGCTGCAGTGTTGGAAATCTGTGATAAAATGTACATAATATATAATGTTCCAGTGTTTTGTAAATTATGTACAACAATACTGGTGCTAGTAGTAGTAGTAGTAGTAGTAGTAGTTGCAGCGGCAGCCATGAAATCGTCTTTCAAATATTTTGCAAGTGCTCCATCACTAATAAGCCAAAACATATAATGTACACAGAATAATAAACTGCACGCTATATTATTCAAATATATATGGCAAAAAAATCTTGTATCTTGCGAATTCCAAGAAGGGATGTATTCATTATATACGTCCTTGAGTATGAGAGTGTTCGTTGGTACATGCATGTACACACAAATACAAACACACACCCATCACACACACACATATACACGATCAAATATATATGCATATATATATATACATACATGCATATATATATATATACATACATGCATATATATATACATATATATATGCATACATACATACATATATACATATATGTGTGTGTGTGTGTGTGTGTGTGTGCGTGCGCGTGCGCGCGTGCGCGTGTGTATACATATATATGCGTTCTATTTCCAAGAGCCGAATTCAAAGTGAAATCACCATTCAAGTATATCGGGATATTAGAAGGATAAGCACCGGATTAACGTAGAAATAAAACTAGAAATAGAAACAGATCAGAAAATAAGTATATCTGAGAACCAAATACTAAATTTGGGACTGCATTGTCTTTGATTATGCACAAAAACAAAGGAGATTCAGAGAAAATAATACGTAAGTATGCACACGCAAATACGGTAATATATACGATGCCTATATGTGTGAGGGAAAGGAATGGGCATGGGACATTCGATTGGAATCGTTACCTTATAATCATAGATATATATATATAACATATTCCATATGATTGCAGTTTCTTTAGGCTACACAAAGAAATTGCAGACAACGTATTCATGAATACATGGAGTGTACGAGTGTATGCATACACAAGCACACATATACACATATATAAGTACACACAAACATATATATATATATATATATATATATA
>NC_068987.1:34878318-34880454 GCF_001194135.2 Octopus bimaculoides
TATATATACATGTAGGTGCCAGTATGTTGAAATGATGTTTGTTTTGCAACAACAAGACAGTAGGTGCCACCGTAAAGCGAAGCCTTTCTATCTCTTTCCGTAGCCCCGAGCAAGCCTATACTTAGCGTGTAGTTTTCAGCGGAGGAAAACTGTTTTGAATGGTATCGGTTAGCTTGCGGCAGCTACGCAAATAGACGGCCCTTTTCACCCGTTTTTTCATGAATCGTCTGCTAGAGAATTACGATATGAGTACCCATAAATACATGTATACAGTCGAACGAACACGTACATGTCACACATTCACCGTAACTGAAAATTATTGTATGTTGCCCCCATTTTCGTTTATATCCTTATAAACTTCTGATGAAGCAACGTTATTAAGGAATAAAAATTTTGACTGCAAACTACTTAAATATTAGACGCGTATAAACATTAACCTAAAATCGTGGGACCAAAAAGATGGATTTAATTCGACTTAGTCCTATATCAGGACGTGAAAGTCCCAATACAACATGGAGTAAAACGTGGGATGGTATCTATATGCCGTAGGACACAAAAATCCACTGGATAACAAATTAAACAATGAACATATACGCCTCAACGTAAACTTAATCGTAATTTAATAAAACAGAAAACGACAGCATCATTAACAGTTGATCTTATGGAAATCATTATGGTTGGAACTCCATGAAATAACTTTCAATCCACACATGGTGACACTGCCCAGCTAAAATGTTAAATGCTCCTTTTAAATTTCAAATTTTAAATATACGTTACAAGTCGTTTGCGTGTAATTGAACAGTGTTCCCACAAAGTATAAAAGAACATGTACCTTGGGAAAGCCACAGAAAATGCATACGTTTATAATGTTTCTAGAAAACGAAAGGATTGAAACCATGACCTAATTATCATCATTGAAATTAAGAGAATATTAACCATGAGACTACAGGTCAATGAACACGATTTCATTAAAAATCAATACCGGACAAAAAATATTACTTGTTCAACCTAAGCAGTAATAACGTAAAAAAAAATGTATAAATATTTCACTGCGTTTACGAAAACACTACTTTATATAAGGAAACATATCAAACTACATTTACACCTTGTAGCTAACAGATGTATTGCAGGCAACACATGAGACCAGCACACACACAAACACAAAGACATACTTATTTATATATGCATAGATATGAATAAATATATACACAGGGATATGCAAATATATGCATAAAGATATATCCATATATCTATTCAAAACATTTAGCATTTCTCTCCCTATGTATGGGTATAGAGACACACATGTGTGTGTGTGTGTGCTCACGCGCACGTGAGTAATAAGCGTATATGTTCATCGGAGCTTCAGACATATCCGATTGGGCAGCTAGTGACGGGATGCACATACGTTATGCTGAATTGTCAATCTTTCATATCTTAAACTTCTAAGTCTGGGTCGTCCTTCATTCTTGCTAAATTGTCAGAATTTGTAGAAATCGCTTACTTAGGTATTATTTGATTTTCTTCATAGGTAACGTAAGTGGGCTTGGACAAGGCTTACATACTACTGCGTAGTTTTGGGACATTCTGTGGCAAATATATATATGTGTGTGTCTGTGTTTGAAACAAGTTTAAGTATTCATAAATGCACATTCATCTATATCTGTTTCATGGCACACTTAAAAATATTGTCTCCTGATGTATATTTTATTTCCACAGTCATGTACACACCCAAGCAGAAACGAAGAGATATGTCATTACACACGCATAGATATGTAGCTGCTGCTGTTTAGTAAAGTGTATTCTAGTCGTCAACCTAGAATACACTGTAAACTTCTTACCATTTCATAGATTATTCTCAGGATTTCCTTCCATTTGCTGCATGTGAAATTCATATTTGTGACTTATTGATTCAAAGATCGATCGCTTTAACCCGCCACCAGCAACTACATCTCTATCCTTTGAAAAATCCTCCTTCTTTAACTTGTTAAAAGATATTTCATTTTTACATATCCTTGTCATACCATCCCGATTTCGTTTAACTGCTTTTATTTTAGTCTTGCTCACATTCCTCTTGCCATCTGCTACGCAAGTAAATGAGTAGGTAGGCTGTGCGTGTCTGTGTGTGTGTGTGTATAT
>NC_068987.1:34880526-34881013 GCF_001194135.2 Octopus bimaculoides
TATATATATATGTAGGCGCAGGAGTGGCTGTGTCGTAAGTAACTTGATTAGCAACTACATGGTCCCGGTTTCAGTTCCACTGCGTGTCACCTTGGGTAAGTGTCTTCTACTACAGCTTCGGGCGAACCAAATCGTTGTGAGTGGATCTAGTAGACGGAAATTGCAACAAACCTCTCGTAAATGCATATATATATATATGTATATGTTTGTGTGTGTATGTGTTTGTGTGTCTGTTTGTCCCCTCCACATCACTTGACAAGCGATGCTGGTGTGTTTACCGCCCTGTAACTTAGCGGTTCGGTAAACGTGACCGTTAGAATAAGTAATAGGCTTACAAAGATTAAGTTCTGCGATCGATTTTCTAGACTAAAGGCAGTGCTCCAGCATGGCCGCAGACAAATGATTGAAACAAGTAAATGAGTAAATGAGTATGTGTCGTGTGTATGTGTATACATACATATATATATATATATATATATATATATAT
>NC_068987.1:34881023-34884322 GCF_001194135.2 Octopus bimaculoides
TATATATATATATATATATATATATATATATATATGATAAAACATTCAGGATCCAATAAACTCCACATATTTTAGTAACAAAGGCACTAGGGTAGATCGGGGATAGCAGAGCAGTGTGTACTAACACTCAAGTACTTGCTAAAATTTACAAAAGCAAGAACGGATGTGCCCATTCAGTTACGAATTATAGACCAAGTATAGACCAAATACAAATCATATCCGTAATGGTACATGGGATTATAATCCCCGACATGCAGTTTGCGGCACACTGTACACGCAAGATCCAATGCAGGGAAGGTTCCCAGTGAGAAACCACACTCAGAATCTACCCTGCGTTACTGATAACCTGGGGTTAGAACGCATTATGCACATGCTTCATGACGAAGCATCGGTTGATTGCAGAGGAATAATAAGAAATTAGAATGACAACGGAATAACAACTTAAGTCATGAATACCATTAGGTTACAGCTGTTCCTGCTATAAGAAACAAAGCACTAATGGCAAATGCTTGGGTATAACCCTATAGCTTCATCGGAGCTTCTAGCATAGAGTGCCATTTCATATTTTTCTGAATATAACCTCACTTCATTTTTAACCTCTGTTGAGGATATAGAGTGTTACACAAGCATTGCTTCTTAAAGTAGAAACAACTGCAAGCTAATAAATTTCATGACTTAATTTCGCATTCATTTGTGATTCAAACTTCTTACAAGTAAGAACGCGCACACACACAAGCACACACATACACAGGCATACACATGCACACATATTTATATATAGACAGGGTAAAGCAAATGTGAACGAGGTAAATCTATAAGCTCGTATTCTCCACCCTTACCCGTATTTTTCCCTCATTTCATTGTAGTATAGGACTGTAAATAGCTAAATATGCGCAATTTATAAATTTATGAGTAAAAAATATTTTCAATTATATGTACAGAAATTTAATAAAATGGTTCTACATATATTTTTATGGAATTTATATTGAAAACTATATTATATTTTTATATATATATATTTTCCATAATTTATTTTTGTAGAGAGTAGAGTGCGAAGGATCAGACATTTTAAGAATCAATTTGTTCTTAGTGAACAATATATTTCTTTAATATATATAAAAGGATATTAGATATTTTAAATTGAATGACAAAGTATGCTTGATATTGTTTCAGTGTTTAATAATATACAATTACGATTCCATTATGGACCTCAATAAAGAAATCATTGTTATTAATAAAAAGCCATTGTTATAGCGATGCCATTATCTAATTCTATTCTTTTGCAAAATTAAAACGTCTGGTAGACCTCGGTCGCAGTAACTTAAAATATTACTAATCGGGAAAAGTGTCATGAGATTGCAGATACATATACAAATACATCCATATGTGAGTCATGCATATGCATGTATAACTACACACACATATATGTGTATATACGTATATATATATATATATATATATATATATGTATATATATATATCAATATATATTTATATATATATACATGTATATGTGTGTATGTATATATGCATATAATGAAAGAGAGATGATGAGTGTGAAAGATAGATAGATACATACATACATACATACGTAGAGAGTTAGTGAAGCAGACAAATATATATCAATAATAATATGAAGATCGGAGAGATCACAATTTAAAATTTATGAAACAGACAATCGACACCGTTGGGATTGAATAAGAAAATGAATTTACAGCAATGTCACGATTTGTTTTAGCTATCGAACTTTAGAAATTCTGAAGCAATTCCTAAAAAATAGGATTGTTCATTATTTCACTCTTCTGTTAGACAGTCATAAGTGTCAATCGACAACGCCTACTACTTATATCAGGTGAATTTCGAATGAATGTAATGAGGATTATATCTGAATTGTAAATGAAACCTATAACCAATGATTTTTTCCGACGCTCTGCAGATTTTGTTAGCCAATTAATATTCAAGATAGTAAATGAGGCGGCGAACTTGCAGAATCTGCAGACTCTGGGTGAAGCGCTTAGTCATTTCACCCTTCTTCACGATCTGAATTCAAAATTCTCCCAGGTCGACTTTACCTTTTGTCACTTCCGTGGTCGATAAAATAAGTACCAGATAGGTACTGGGATCGATATAATCTTCTTAAACCCCTCATCTGAAATCAATATATCAGGTGGTAAAGAGAAGTGTATAATGAACTTACATCATTTTTGGCAGATCCTATGTACAATCTTCAGTCATCATTTTGTATCTCAGTTTGGATATATTCTGGTTTTAGTTCATGTATATTTCTGAAAAAAGATTAAGTTTTGTTTTATTTTGAAGTTAAAGTCGATTGAATATGGTAAAAGTAAACAAACACTAAATTCATAAACGAAGGGACCACTCGCACATGTAAAATGATTTATACATGCATATATGCATATATATATATATGTGTATATAGTTGAATACATTTTGGGTAAAACCGGGTAATATCTTGTCATATGTTATACAAGGCACGACTTGAAGTATGTCACCATACTTGGGAAATACTCCTGCCACTGGATATACATTTGGAATTCCTTCCATTTTCTTTTTTTTCATCTCTATATGTATACATATTGTTGCTGTTATGCTAAAGTGCCGTACGTCAACATCATTGCTCTTTCAGAAAATGAAAAAATAGTTTCACCATTCCATAGCAAAACCGTAGTGCTAGACGTAGACAATGTTTGATATCTTAGCATCTTTAGCAGTTGGAGATACGATATCTTCACCAAAAAATAAAAATAAATATTGAAAAACCAAAAAGACAAAATAAATATACATTTGTTCAAATTTGGACATACGCCATAACATAATAGCAAAGATTTATTAATAATAGTATAATAAACATATAAGTACATCCATAGATATATACTTAGATATACACGAATGCATACATATCCATTCATATACTTGCATAGCGGTGTTAACGCATATAATATATAGTGAAAGTTACGGGGAAAAAAATTGTTGCACAAATAATTTATCACTTTCATACATGTGAATTGGAAGATGGAGTCACAACATTTCGGGGATTTCATTATCATCACAAAAATGGAAGTATAAAGTGTCGGAGAGATAATTATCGTTTAAAAAACAATAAGATAGAAAAAGAGAAAAGAAATGGAGAAAAGGGAAAAGGAGAAGCGGAAGAAAGCTAAAAGAGACTTATGAGAGAGAAATATATGAAAGATATGTGTGTGCTTCACTGCGTATACACACACACACACACACCCACACATACACACACACACACACACACATACACACACACACGC
>NC_068987.1:34884332-34885134 GCF_001194135.2 Octopus bimaculoides
TTTCTTCTATTTGTTTGAATCATTTGACAGCGGCCATGCTGGAGCACAGTCTTTAGTCGAAAAAATCGACCCCCGGACTTATTCTTTGTAGACCTAGTATTTATTCTATCGTTTCCTATTACCTGAACCGCTAAGTTACGGGGGACGTAAACATGCTAACATCGGTTGTCAAACGATTTTGCGGGACAAACACAGACACACAAATACACACACAAACATATATTCGACGGGCTTTTTTCAGTTTCCATCTAACACATCCACTCACAAGGCTTTGGTCGGCGCAAGGCTAAGCAGAAGTCACTTGCCCATGGGTCCCCGCAGTGAGACTCAACACGGATCCATGTGGTTGGGAACGAAGCTTGTTACCACATAACCAATCTTGCGCCTATATATTTATTTTTCATATATATTTATATATATTAGATATACGCATGTGTGTGTGTTTGTGTGTGGAGTGGGGTTGGTAGATTGGTAGTTAGATATTTAAGTTACACTCAATTTGGTGCAGGAAAATTTATGATTCAATACTGCTCGTTACATTCACATTCCGACCTGTTTATTTATATTTTACAGAAATCTAGACCTTTGGTGAGTAGGAGCAATTATCACCAAAACCAATCTGTATTTATCGAGGTTGGTAAAGAACATAACTATATAATTTAATTATATCTGACGATTTGAGCGTCATTTTGCATAGCCTACGTAACAAATAGCGTAGAACTTACAAGTATTTGCAAGTGAAACCCGCGTAATGTTTATCTAGGTTATATTTTCAGCACAAAACTCTAAACTAAACCATTGC
>NC_068987.1:34885463-34887000 GCF_001194135.2 Octopus bimaculoides
TATATATATATATATATATATATATATATATATATTTATATATGTGTGTGTGTATGTATGCATGTTTTAGAAAAATCCTGCTTTTTTGCCACTGTCGCAGGCATCATGGTGGCCTGACACAAACATTTTCTTCTGCATGCTCTAAGTCTGTTTTGCAACAAGCTTCAGTACTCATAAATGCACATTCCTCTATATCTGTTTCGTGGCATACATAAAAGATATTGTCTTTTGATGTATATTTTATTTCTACAGCCATGTACACAGCCAAGCAGAAACGTAGGGATATGACATTACACACTCATAGATATATAGCTGCTGCTGATTAGTAAAGTTTTTTCTCGTCTTCAACCTATTTTTCATTGTAAACTTCTTACCATTTCATAGATTATTCTCAGGATTTCCTTCCATTTGCTGCATGTCAAATTAATATTTGTGACTTATTGATTCAAAGATCGACCTCTTTAACCCGCCACCAGCAACTACATCTATATCCTTCGAAACATCCCCCTTCTTTAACTTGTTAAAAGTTATTTCACTTTTGCATATCCTTGTCATACCATCCCGATTTCGTTTAACTGCTTTCATTTTAGTCTTGCTCACATTCCTCTTGCCATCTGCTACGCAAGTAAATGGGTAGGTTGGCTGTGCGTGCGTGTGTGGGTGTGAATGTGTGTGTTTTGCGTTCGCAGACAAATTACTGTGTATCCATATGGTGAGGTTTCTTTTCTTTTTAAAACATTATTATACTTTATGACGTGAAAAGCATTCGCCGCGGTACTTTGCGTTACGTAAAAAATTACTTCCTTCAGACATGCTGAGTAAAAGTACATTGACGCGATTTTGACAAAAGTCTATGGAAAAAATGTTTTTTTTTTTCTGTTCCAAGACATGATCCCGCAGTGAAATCCTTTCACTTTACAGTGTACGAGAAAGCGCTAAAAAATAAATGCACACACGCGGCGCACGCACAAATTCACACACACATAAACACAAACGCGCTCACGGGCATACACAGATACACACAGACATACACACGCCTATATATGTGAACAAGTGTAATCATAGGAAAGATATCAAAGCTTTTTAATGAGGTAGATTATATTTGAAATACCACATCATTAGTTTTATCCTCAACATATTACGTATAAAATAGTACTAATTAGTATTAAAGTCGAAATGCGAAAGGAAATGCGATTGACGGATCAAGCTTTTACCTTATATCTACTGCGCGTACATAGAAATGTTGAGAATAGCTTAAGATTCTTCTTAGAAATAGTTGTTGGACAAATACACTTTTCATTTGTATAGAGATCCTGAATACAAGTTTTGGTCGACAATGTTACACCCATCCATTTTGTATTAACCGGTCCATTAGATAGTGCAAAATGTCATACAACAGAGATTTGAAACCAAATTCTGCAGGTGTACACTTCGGCAAGCTTACCATAGAATGATAACGAATAAAGTGTCTTCGTGGATTACTGGGTATTAATATCCGAGAATATGTATATGTGTGTGTGAGAGAGAGAGAGAGAGA
>NC_068987.1:34887010-34889665 GCF_001194135.2 Octopus bimaculoides
GAGAGAGAGAGAGAGAGAGAGAGAGAGTGAGAGAGAGAGAGACAGAGAGATAGAGATTGTGTGAGTGTGTGTGTGCTCACTAGTCTTTTAAT
This sequence comes from Octopus bimaculoides, assembly GCF_001194135.2. Classification (NCBI taxonomy): domain Eukaryota; kingdom Metazoa; phylum Mollusca; class Cephalopoda; order Octopoda; family Octopodidae; genus Octopus; species Octopus bimaculoides. The sequence continues at coordinate 34,887,103 of NC_068987.1, forward strand.
AGCTGTAGTCATTGGGCACCGCCCATTTTGTGTCACCGCCTGAATGGGCGGAGTTCCATGAGTGATTCATATATCGACTTCACACTTGTTAACATAAAGGGAAATAAATACACATACGTCACTTTGCTGGTGTTAACACGTATACAAGTAAAGATGCGGATTCGTACAAACACACACATATCCTTACACAAGTATACAACTGGCTTCCACTAGCGTTCTGTCTATTAGAGTCTACCCACAGGGTAATGGTTAATCTCTATCTATGTGTTTGCATTATACATTTTTCCAACTTCCTGTGTCATAATATAAAACTCAAACAACATAGTTGTGACGTGAATTTGTTAACGACAAGGCTGATTTTTTCCTTGAATGATTGTGTTTATAGGTTTTTATGCGTAAAGGGGTGTGTGTTCCATAATAGCGATGATGAATTCATTAAAATTTTTTGCAGTATTTTATAGGACAACGGCAGATTCGCAAGGAACATTTACGTCACTGGGTACGTAATTTTGCGACAAAAATATCCATCTAGTGGCGTTCAAAATATGAAATAAAAAATTAAGAGAGACGCTTATATATAGGTGCGACCGCTGCTTTCACAGATAACCGGTGAAACCAAGGAGAATAGTAAGGTCTCATTCGTCATTACTCAGTAAAATATAATACTATCATATTTAAATGGAAGAGAATTATCTTGGAGAAACGTTCATATTAAATTGATGCACACGCATAAATCAACTTATATATACGTCTATACCTACACACACACACAGATGTAGATATGTAGGTATAAGTCTGTTTTTTTTCAGTTAAATGTACATATATGCGTATGAGTCATTATGTGCGTGTGTGAATTTCCCCAGAGAAGGAAGGCCTTGCTTCCAGAAGTTACTTTCATTGGAATTTAGACATTATGAAATAGAGTAGTTCTCTATGGATATGTGTACAGATATATTTATGCATGCATTGGTGTGTCTGATAATTTAAGTTACATTACTGAGCAAATAGTATGAAAAAGAGCAATTGAAAATTCCACACACCCGACTTGCTTTTTAAAGTGTAAACTTTTGCCAATAAGATTCAAATTTCCGTTTTCAATTTGTAATTGATTCCGATCTCATTACGTACACGTTTCGTTATTTCAACTAGTATGAATATACATAGTAAATTAGCATATTTATTAGATCAGATTTTGTTTTAAACACTTATTTCCAACACCTGTCTGTCAACTAATTTAACATTAACACCTGCAACCTTGGCGGCCTTGTAAGAGTCTATTCTGTTACAGACATTCGAAGTCACCGTTTAGACCAGTGATTCGCAAATGGATTCCACATGACCGTTGCTGTTAACATTCATGTGCAATTAATTGGATATATTTTGAAATATACAAAATATTTTAACAATGTTTTAAATGAAATTCTTTAAAAAAATTAATCATAAAAATATAATGGGACACTTCTAAATATCGAAAATTTATTAGGGTCTAGTAGAGTAAAATAGAAATCATAGGCACTGGTTTAGAGGATAATTCCTCAATCACTCTTGAAATGAGGCCATGAAAATGAATCATAAGAACTTCAATGAAGCGGAAACGGAATACATAATTTCCGAAGCCAAGAATAAAGGATGTAATTGAGTCGGAGATTTATGTCATGCAATCTGAAGTCTGTAGAGGAAGTGTGGTCTACCTGGGGTAATTGTTATGATAAGCAGTTTATAGTACAAATCTTCTCATAGTTCATGTCTTAAAGAGAAACAGACTAACAGCAGTAGAAGAGACAAGTTACGGAGATGTTACAGCTTGAATAAGAATTTAAAGTCGCATCATACAACTTCAGTTTCACATAAACTATAAAATGTTCAGCCTAGTCGAAAGGAACATCTCTTGTAGGAAAGTAATATTGTAAAGAGATACAAAGAATGATTGGAATATACGTTACAAATATATAAAGATAGATATTTTCAAATATAATAAGATAAATGTAAAAGAAATAAATATAGAACAGAATTCTGAGAATAATATACAATAGAACTATACGAAGATAGAATTAGAGCAAATGAGAAAGAATGTGAGCTGGAGTGGAATGAAATTAAGCTAACAGTGGATGACATGGAAAGCTACTTAATTCTCCTGATGCCATACTGCATCAGTCAGTCTTTAGCTTCATAGAAGCAACATAGTAAAACCTATTCGACCGTAACTTCTACACATACAAACACACAAACATACACACCGCGCAAACATGCATATTTACACAGAGAGACAGACACCGACACACACATTCTTACATACATATATATATATATATATATATATTCATATATATAGATATAGAGATACAAATATTTATACACGCGCTTGCATACAAAGACAAGTGTATGCTTACGAGCGGCGCGATTTGTAAGCTGCTTCTAATCATGTTTTATATTTGAAAACCTGACAAATCACATACGACGATGAAGGTGCATGTAACTACATATTTACACGCACTCAAACACACAGATACATATATATACATGAAACCGCAAACATCCACAGAGAACACACGTATATGTATGC
>NC_068987.1:34891971-34892867 GCF_001194135.2 Octopus bimaculoides
ATATATATATACATACATACATATATATGTATATATAGATAGATTGATAGATAGATACATAAACATTATAATCAGGGCATCTAGATGCTGGATGCCTGATAAGGTCGGTATTTTTAAATAACGATATTATCCTTATTTATATAAATATATACAGGGTGTCCACAAAGTATGGGTATACGGAGTAAATAAAATCATAACATAAACAATTAAATATAAGAAATAATAATTTCTTAAAGTATGTGTTAATCCCCATATACCCTGACTTTGTGGACACCTTGTTGATAGATAGATAGATAGATAGATATAGATATATATAGACATATATAAATATATATGTATATATATGCATATATATGTATATATTTGTAACAGTTATATATTGGACGATGAAGATAATTATTTATAAGAAAATATTTATTTATGCCCTTACATTCTATGTTGCCATACCACGACGGGTAGGCCAGTGTAATAATATATAAAACATGCAAGGTTAAGGATTTAGACCTGTATCTGTATGTACCTTCTTTTATAGCAGTAATTGTATAGAGAAAGATGGTAGTGTTATAGAGAAAAGGAATTACTAGCTCGTATGCCTGCTTGTGTCCATGGCTTCAGATGTCCAGTCGCCGCCGACCAGCGACGAAGCTGTCGAGGCGTCACCGCTGGTGACTAAAGAGAAAAAGAGGAAGTTTTCTTGGAGTGTCCGGTTTATATAGCCATGAAGCAGGGCAGTGAGTGCAAAGGATTTAGCTTGTTTACCTCAATTCTAGATGGAGTAAAAGAGGTCAGACAAGGGTCAAGTGGTGGAGACCGCTTCGGCCTAGCTATTCAAATATGGGTAGAGTGGATCGAATCCACTTCACGCCTGCCAGGTTCCTATATATATATATATATAT
>NC_068987.1:34893859-34895025 GCF_001194135.2 Octopus bimaculoides
GGACACTGGTAGAATGTGTCATATAAAACATCTTTTACTCGTAGTCTTCTTAACAAAAAAACGTACATCGCAAGTTATTCCATGTTAAAGTTGTCGTATTTCTGTAATTTCAACCAATCACTGACGTCTATTCAGCTGAATAGAGTTACTGCTGGGCAGTCATAAAAATGTTATTCTCTATGACATATTTCATCCGGTTTAATCGTAATTTATACGCATATATTGTTTATATAATAAATTACGCTGTGCGTATCTATGTGTGTAACAATTTTACATTTCGGATTCTAGAGTTAGGGTTAGTTTAGGGTTAGGGTTAGGGTTACGGTTAGGGTTAACAGTCTAGTTAGGGTTAGGGGATTAATACGATATACACCGTTACAGCGCTAACTGTTTTCAACTGAATAGACGTCAGTGATTAGTAGAAATTATCGAAATAAGACAATTTTTTACATGAAATAAATTCGAATACAAAAATTTTTTTGTGTTCTATAACATAAAATGGATAAGTATAGGAAGTTTGAAAGTCTTTCGGTACCAAAAACACTACATAAAACATAAATGAAAACTGGTGCCCCCATTTTGAAATAGATCCATATGATTTCCCAGAAAGGGAAGTCGAATTGATTTTAAAGAATCCCGTGAAAGATTTCATAATTTCAGACTTATGACAATCATTAATTAAATTGAAAACAGATATGATCAATGCCTTCGTATTTCAAAGATTATGCATAGTTCCAAGTAGCCATAAGCGTAATGTGTAACAGCAGAATAGTTAAGATTGTCACATATACGCATAGGGAGCTATGTAGGTCTCCCTATGCAGCCTTCTTCTAATCAAAATTAGAGGCTAGTGAGGTCGTTAAATGTGGTACGTTTGACATCTTCTTACCTTATGAGGCTAATGTATACGACGTAAATACTCGCTAAGGGGAGATATTAATATATTTATAGATTAATGAATCAATACATTACCAAATGCGAAGATGAAATGTTTTTGAAAGTCGGCCGTACGCCAGTCAATAAGATATGGTAATTCATGGCAAGGAGAGGCAAATCTGCTTTAAAGTGGTTCATAATATATTCCATATTTATCACAACAAATACCCCACCGTATATATATATATATATATATATATATATATATATATATATATATATATATATAT
>NC_068987.1:34895498-34900211 GCF_001194135.2 Octopus bimaculoides
TATATATATATATATATATATATATATATATATATATACATACATACATATATATGTGCGTATATGTATATATGTTTATATAGATATATATATATATATATATGAATACGCATATATGTGTGTTCATGAGCATATGTGTATATATGTATTTTCAAATAATTGGCATTCATGTTCAAAACTTAACACAGTCAAATATGATATTTTCTGAAGAAGATCTGGAAGTTAGATGACAGGTTCAGAATTCGTACATGTATGTGTGTAAGTATATGTTCATCTGTTTAAATATGCATGTTCGTTGTATTTCTAAAGGGAAGTTTTACTGAATATTTTTGGAGATGTCTGCTACAGAGTTCCCCCTAAGTGCTGTTAAGCTTACACCAGGAAATATAGAAATAGAACGCCGTTTGTAACAAGATACTGGAAGTGCATATGAGCGCACAAAAAATTGATTTTCTTTTACTTGTTATTGTAAATGTACGTGTAGGCTGAGTGACTTTCTGCTTTTAGAATATTTAGTGCAACTTGCTTTGGAAGTTGAATTGAATACTTTACGATTTCAACAAACCAATGGCCATGTTTTATGATCTTAAATCTCATATGACACAGGGGTAGCTTCTGACATAAATAACAATAGAATAAAATATGCGTAGAGGAGTGAAATTATTTTAAGGATAGAAATTACACATGATTTATCTGAAACACCTAAGCACAGGAACACAGCATTTAATGTTATGGAATGATAGTGCATTGTCATTTAATTTTACAGTTATAAATCCATTGGGACAATCCATAGCTTTTGTCATTCTATCACTTGATTAATTAATCTGCTGACAAGTATCGTCCCTCTAATTGACTATGTGTAGTCAAATGAATTAATTTTCATTATAATACCAAAATATAAAAACAATAAAGAAATTAAGGAAAATACATTGATAAAAGTATTGTTGAATAGGCTTGTCCATTAGTTAAAACAACCATAATATAGTTACGTGTACAAAATGATCAATCTACCTGTGTGTCTGATTTTATATTGATGCCCTTATCAGTGTACGGATGCATACGCTATATGTTAAAATGTCATACACGGCTTATATACCCATGTTGACAGAGTTAACGAGTTTGGATGAGATCGATGTATTAATCAACACTCGGAAATAGAGTGAATGCAGATTTTTTTTTCTTTTTAATCCAGAGAGAATTAACGTATTTATAGTCATCAATTTGGCATTGTGCGCCAACTTGCTGGCGCCTACGTGCGTGCATGTGTGTGCGTGTTTCTGTAAAGGTTATCATTTTTAAATGACTTATAAGCAGCTAGCTGAGAGAAAAGATGGAGTGTTTGAAAAGTATTCCATACTATTTGTTCCAGTTTTTGACATTCTGAGTTCGAGTTTCGTCTTACCTAGATCAACATTGCCTTTCATCCATTCAAGTTCTATGAAATAAGCTCAAATTACTGACCATGTAACTAAATCACAAATCCTTATTTTAAAGTAATTTTGGGAGTACTGGCCGCATCTTTAGAACGTCGGAAAAAATGCTGCAAGCGTTTTTACCAGCACTTTTCTTCTTGAGTTGTAATCACGCCGAGGTAGTTTCTTTCTTTTGTTTCCTCCAGCGCCGATAGATAATGTACCAATGAAATTATGGGAACCATGCCATCGCGTACTCCTCTCCACTGAAAATTCCTTTATCGGAAAATTCCGAAACCAAAAGACTTTCGCTTCAAGCAGTATTTTTGAATGAATTCTGAACATTTAGTAAAGGCAAGATTGAATTTTAAAAGTATTGGTAATTTAATTTCGCTTTCACTTGGAGTTTTAGTTTCGTCTGACGGCTTCGCCAAACTACCGTTGAGTGTATAAGCAACAACGGGTATGTCTTTTATTTCATTCTCAGGAAGTTACACATGCGCAGATGCACGAACATACACACGCACTCGCGCGTGTAGTGACATTAATGTATGCATATATGCATTTATCTATATGCATCTTTCTTTCTAGCTATCTCTCTTTGTATCTATCTATCTCACGTTCATCTCTTAGAATTAACTTTATGCTGCATTGACAATATCTCTAAAGAAATCCAGCTGCATAAACATTTCAAAATATTTCAATAATTTCTATGAATATCAAATTTAGATAAATTTCACTTAGTGTTTTAATTTCTGATTTTCTTTTTAATCTTTAGAAAGATAGATTTAAATCACTGAAAGAGAACTAAAATTAAATATTGACCTTTCTATTGTTGTTATTCCACTTATAATACTATATGTAGAAAAGGGCAATACACAAGAACATGGTTTTCCCCCCTATATTGATAGTGAAGTAGCAAAAATTAAGCATCGAGCCAATGACGGATGCTGTAAATAAGTGTCACTCTTGCTAAAATTGCAGTCATACTTTCTTTTCCTCATATCTTTGCAACTTGACAAGGATTTCAAAGTAACGATGAGGATACCTGATGGTGGAGAAACTATCCTGTTATAAGTGAATTTAGCAAAACAGTACAACAAAAAATATTTTGCATCTACTTCAGACATTAGATGCATTATTTATTTATATTATAATCGTTTCAGTAAATCCATCCATTTTCTCTACCTACTCTTCCTGGAAGGGTCATGGGAGAAGATTCTTGAAGGAATCATAGGGTCCTGTCAGAATTTCATAAGCAACCGTCACAGAATTTCCGTCCGGAGCCCAAGCATGGTGGACTGAAATTTTGGATATTATTCAACTATCTCTTTCTTGGCCTAGCCCTAGGTCTTCTACCGATTAGTTCGGCTTGAAAATTCCGTCTTGCGATTGATTTTTTCCTCAAATTCTAATCACAATTGCGTGGCACATGAGCTGTGACCTTTCATTAAGGAAAAATAACTGCTCGGCCCGGAGAGACTCCTGCATCCCCGAATTACGGACCATATTGTGTAACAAGAAATCCTTCTTTCTTTCTGTGCGTTAAATCTATCTTTCTAGAGATAAAAAAGAAAATCAGAAATTAAAACACTAAGTGAAATATAGCTTTGTATTCGTAATTCTACTATTTTGGTCACTAAACTTATATTTCAAAAAATTAATCACATAGTTATCGGTCATGGCTTTCTGAAATTTTGTTTTAAATTAATGCTACGATTACTTTTAAAAATCATTTATCGTCTTCATTATTTTAGTAGATAAGTTTGCTTTCTAAACTTTTAAATTAACAAAATCTACATAAGTAGTTAAACCGAATAAGAAATAGAGAACGTGTGTATTAGATTGGTTTAATGATCATTGTTATGGTCTGAAGCCAAAATAAAAAAGCCTGCAAACAATGAAACAGGTAAAATACATAACGGCAGACGCTATTTAAAATTTAGTTCACGGATCATCATTTGCATTCAATTGCAACACATTACATTATGTCAATGAGTACATCATGTGCGGTACGTAAATTTGTAAACATAGCGTAAATCACAGCTATCAGAAAATCGATACAGAGTATCTTTGATAGACTAGCGTCTATTTGGCGGAGTGATTTGTATTCTGCAATTTAATAGAACACGTAATTAGGCTGGAATCTAGAGGTTTAAAAAAAGGTTTAACTTTTAGATAAATCATCATGAATTATTAGTGTAAGCTGATACTTAATTGTCCTTATCATAAATTATACTAATAACCGATGTTGAATACGGATACAATTAACACATAAATTCAAATGTTGCAAGTTGATTGTAGATGGTTTTCTTGTCTGAATATTGTGTGTATACAAATTTTGAGATTCTGTTGTAGATTCAGAAGCCATAGTCATGAGAACTACGTCATACTTGCTGATGTAGTACAGAACAATTGATTATATTTGGCTTCCTTGCCGTTCGTGATCACGCAGTATGTTTCTTAGTCTCAAACATAAATCACATTTTATTTCATTCTAGTTATTTACTTTTGTCATTCTACAGGCTCTGACAAAAGTTCTATCTCTATCTATCTATCTATTTATCTGTCTGTATGTATATATTATGTCTGATAATTTGTCTGTCTGTCTGACTATCTGTCTGTCTGTCTACCTATACCTGTGTGTGTATATATGTGCGTGTGAGAGTGTGCGTGTATGCAAATAAGTAATATATATATATATATGCTTGTTTGTATGCATGTCACTTATGAATTTTCACATGAATGCTGCTGACAAAATGGAATCCATTACAACCTTTTATGCTATTGCATTGCTAGAAACCCAGCCGGACTAAAATTAAGACTTCTCAAAAAACTATTGTAAGTTCAATGGCTATCTAACAATATCGCGGACCCTCAAAAACTACGAGACTGTGTGCAGCGAGCAGGAAAACAAATGAGAGTGAGGCTTTTCACTGCATTATTAAAGGATGTCTCTAGTAGAAAGCCATTCTTATATAGAACCATTTCTGAAGGGAATGGCATTCGGAATTTTTGGTATCTTTTACTTGGTCTGTCATCATGTTGATCGCACATTAATGAAAATACAAGCTATATTTGCATTGCTATCTTTCCTCAGTTTGTCACTCGATCATGCTAATGGCGTGGAGAGGATCTATGGGTTATGCAAACTTCACTGGAGCTACAATTTTGCATAGGCATTGCTGCTTATGTTGCCAGTGATGGTTTCCCAGGGTCACGGATTGACTACAATCACACACAAACACACACAAACACACACACGTTCACTCATACATCTTATATATATATATATATATAT
>NC_068987.1:34900882-34902895 GCF_001194135.2 Octopus bimaculoides
ACACACACACACACACACACACACACATATATATATATACATATATATAAACTTCATAAATAATCATAAGGTGACGACAATAATTTAATATCCAGTTGTTTTACAAATGAATAATCTGAGATATCGAGCTTACACTTTTGCATACAGCCACAAATATTTGTCAAAAGCTGCAGTCGAAGACTTAGTTGCGGTATATATCTGGTAACTTGAACTTATAATAATGACTATGTAAGGAAATATATAAAATTGGTAGTGGAAGTAATTGAAGTCACGACAATTTAGGTTACTTGATTCTACATATAAATATTAATTTCCAAGCTTGTCACTTCACTTCAGAATGTTTAAGATGAGCTTTGTTTCGGAGGAACATTGACTTAGAAGGTACAGTGCATTAAAACTGAATAGTTATGATGACGAGGGTTTCAATTGATTTGATCAACGGAAGAGCCTGAGCGTGAAATTAAAATGCAAGTGACTTAGCAGTCCACAGACACGTGTACCCTTAATGTAATTCCCTGGGAAATTCAGCGTGACACATAATGTGATAAGCCTGGCCCAATTGAAGTACAGACACTGCTCAACTTTGCCAGCTGAATGGACTGGAGCAGCGTGAAATAAAGTGTCTTGTTCAAGGACACAACACACCAATGGTTTTCGAAATCACAACCTTACCATCGTGAAGTGAATATCCTAACCAATAAGCCACACGCCTTCACGAAACTGAATAGTATGAAGCTGTTATTTACCACACTCTATCAGGTTTATCAAGGCCGCACCATCCGAACAATGTGCAAGGCATTGCTTTTGTATGCTCCAAAAGTGTGCGTTAGTGTATAAATGACCTTTATGGGACATCATTTTCTACTTGGCATATGAATTAACTTAAAAGTAAATGAATGATTACATCAATAAAACACTGGATTAAATTATTGTCTGTATTTTTAACATTTCGTTTAATTGCGTTTTTACAAACATCCCACTAATATATGTGTATTTTGATATATATTTACATTGCTACATACATAGATAATCTCAGTTAATCTGATGTTTTCAACTCAAATTCTGAAATATGCGAAACTCATTATTTGTTAAACTGTCAACTTCTCGTTGAGAAGCTATTCGTTTTCCAAAGATCTCACAACACAGTTATTTTGAAAATATTAACTCTGACAAAAATCAAAGAAAAATAACTTGATTTTGGTAAGTAGGAATCTATGATAGATTTGGATCTATAATATCTTTCGTGGCAATTCTGCCCAACAGATTCAACTCCAAGGCAAGATTCTGGTGAATTATGGATGGGGCTAAATAATTACAATAAATGTATAGGTTCAAGGGTAATTAATCACTTCAATTCAGCAAAAATCAATAATAGACTCCCCCTGTTCTTAGATACCATAAACTACCAATTTAATGCCTGTATAGCGGAATTTTACCTCTAAGCTTCCAAGTCTATGCAACAGTAACATCGGGAGCTGAAACAATACTGCAGCAACTAGGATGGAGAAAATAATGGCCAAGAGAACTTTAACAGACAATTTAAAAGTAAAATTAGAGCCATGTGAATATAAGTGTAAGGAATCTATCATGAAAAAGAGAACCATCGAATTTTGCACTTTTCTTTTGAGAATAGCAGGCTGCTTGTGAAAAGGCGGGTAGAGATTCTAGGCATGGCCATTGTATGTACACTAGTAGCAGAAGAAGCTATATCCACGCTATACGTTAGATACACAGTGACTTGCAACACCAAAATTTATATTGGCATGTAAGACAGGGAATGAATAACGAAAATACGATGCATTATGAAAATACGCTGGTGTATGCTGGAGGCTCGCTCAAAAACGCATACGTATATAACTCTCCAATTGGAAAAATAGTTACCCCCCGATACACGCACGCACACACACACACACACACACACACACACACACACACATATATATATATATATATGCACACATGCACACGTGCATATATATGCATATATATACTTATATATGGGGAACTGTATGG
>NC_068987.1:34902905-34907497 GCF_001194135.2 Octopus bimaculoides
TATATATGCATATATATACTTATATATGGGGAACTCTATGGGTGCTTGCGTGTATTCATGCATGCATGTATGTATGCATGTATGTATGTATGTATGTATTCATGCATGTACGTATGTACGTATGTATGCATGTATGTATGTAAGCGTGCGTGTTTGGGATGAAGAATCAGTGTGCATTAGTGTCTATGCTTAGTGTCTTTGCTATGGAGTGACAACCCGGTTGAGTACGTGTCAATGATATATGTTTAAGTACGTGTGTACATATGCCAAAGAAAACGTTCAATTTCTCAGTTGACTTGCTTTTAAAAAATAGCTCAACATCAACTTATATCAGTACACGTTGCAGGTGCACTGGAATAATATTATTCGGCAGAAAAGATGGACGCTGTTGAGTGTAGTAGCAATATCGATCATTCTACTCTCTGTCACTAAATACACTGATGAAAGCAAATATCAGACCTGAAACATTTCAGTTCTATTTACTTACTTATACACATACCTATTTATTTATTTTTTATCACTGATAGTTCTAGGTGAGTGTGTGAGTGTATATGTGCATATCAGCATGTATTCATGATTTTTTCTCTCTCTCTCTTTCTTATATATATATATATATATATATATACTCTCATGCTCAAACACATACATTCATACATACATATACATATAAGCATATATGTATACTGTTACACTTAATTTATTCCTAACTCATACACTCCCAGTTTGTTTTCTTTATCAATATATTTATTGTCAGTTCATATATGAACAGTTCATTTCTCTGTTCTTCTTGTCTGCTTGTCTCATTCTTTCTCTCTCTCTCTATTTTATTTTAACACATGCAAACTTCCTCACACTTATTATATGTACATAGGAAGGGTGTACATATGGGAATATATGTATACTGTGTATTAGTATTAGTCGCCAAATTGCAATTTCACTAAATGATATACGTCCACTGTTTAAAATGTGTTCTCTGGATTCATATCATTATGTATTGCATAAAGTAGTAGCTTAAGGATATAATATATGTATCTTCGATGTCATTCCTACAAATATCGGTACTGCAACAAAATATACATTTGCGCTGCCATATATATGTTTATTTCCGGATTTCTGATTGCTTGGATAGTTTTATGAATCCTACCTGTGGATTCCTCGAAAACATCATGCTTTTTATGATGGTACCTGACATAGTTATGTGTCAAGAATTTAATCAGGAAGTTTTTGTTCCCTTGTTTCAATAAAATATACGTAGTTCTGGATTCCAGTTGCCCAAGATTTGACAAATATCTTGTCCTAGGAATTAATATTTGCGTATCAACGATGGCATTTATAACCACATCAAATTACAGTCTACAGATACAAGTATCTAACATATTCCCTCACGTATTTGTAGTTCTAGTTATAACGCATGATTTTTGTGCATTTTACAGACTTAAATATCAGATGCGAAAGATTTCCGTGTTGTGTGGGTGTATATATATACATACATTTATTTGTTTATGTATACCTCAGAGTCTGTGTATATATAGTTATATAGGTGGTGTGCATATATCCCAGAATATTTGGTACTTTATAATCATAAATATCTGAACACCCCACTGAAGTTCCATGTGTTCTTCAGTTTATAAATATGCCTGGGGACATTACCAGCAGATGTGAGCTGAAGTACTAAGTTTAAACTAGTTCTTTTGTCCTTTGCATTGGTGAAAGAAGCCTCTGTTTAACCGTAATCAAATCGACATTACATTCAAAAGTGTACTAACATTGATCATTCTCCAGATTTTCTGAAATTCGATATTGATCTATAATATCGAATAATCCCTGTTACTTTTAATATTTTGTATTAAATTTGTACGGTTTCATTTCAGCGATATGTGGACACAAAATTGTTTCGTTGTTAGTTACACTATTTATAGCCGTCCTTCGTCAAATGATTCAGCAGCTTCCTTTCAGGGGTTAAAGATCATGCGTGATAAATGGAAATTATACTGAAGTGAAAGTAAAATAAAATGGGGTTAGAGAAATGATGGAAAATAACATGGATGACAAATAGATCCATGCTGGGAAAGATGATAACTAGTTACACTGCGATTAAGCGACAACCCGAGACGCATTGTAATGAGTTAAAGAGTGACGTAAGTTTATAACCCCACGCATGATAATAAATGATAGATAGTATCCTTTACATTGAAACTTCAATAGTCTGTATCGCACGTTCTTAGTTGTGAATTACCTTTCTCCTCGATAGATGTCAATAATTGCCACAAGACTTTAGTTTCCATCATCAGCTAGGGGCCAGATTTCACAAACAGATGGATATGTGAACGAGACAAAAAGATATCCGTTTATTATTGAAACGATTTGCTAATTAAACAATCCTAAAAATGTGATACAGACGTCATGCATGCATAATTACATGAAGATTTGAGTGTAGTTTTGGTGTGTGGGTAAAGAAAAGTGAGATAGTATGGAAAATAGCTTGTATAAATGAACAAATGAAAATCGAAAACTTCTCGTAAGAGTAAGAGTGCAGAACCAAGTTGGTTCTGGTGTATTGAAAGCACAATGCCATTCCTTTACAGAGGACTAATGGTAGTAAACATCACCAATTTAGACTATGGCCACAAGTGCCAATCATTTCACTGGCAAGCATTTTGAAACTTGGTTTGAACAGCAGTATTGGCGGAAAATTATCAATACGACCATTTTTGTTTCGGTCTGTTCTTACCAGTTTTTGACATCATTCTGAAAGCAATTCCCTTCATTGCCTTTCACATTCACGAACATACTTGTGTGTCCATAAAGATTATCAGTATTGTTAAGAACCGCATGCCTCCTCAAAATAGACAACCATTCCGCCGCTCAGTACTGGTTGAATAGATGTTTACATCTCAAATCCACCAAAGAAGACACGAAGACACGTGGATTGGAAATTGTACCACCACATTTTTATTTCTTGCCTTGAAACATTTGTACGCGATGGAATGGGGGGGATTGCTTTCATGGTAACTGCAGTCCATGTTACTTTATACCACCTACACTATGTTAGGCGATTAAACGGAAGGAGGAATGTGAGACATTTATTCATCTGAAGGTACAGGTATTCAGACAATCCAGCCGGGTGTTAGCTTTTACAACAGAAGTTCATTATACTATTTGTTACACACAATTCCCCTGAGTACCTCTAATTCCATGGGACATCTATTTTTCAAACTATTGCATGCTTGCTCTAATATAGAGTTCATTTTTAATTGTACTGGTATGCTTTTACTTAATAATTTCTTGTCATATAGTTCTGCAGTTATTGAGTATGACGTGTGTATGTCGGTGCAGATAATATTTTTTTTTAGGGGAGGGGCATTCTATTTTAAAATTTGTGGTTAATTATTTCTCTTCTTTGGGCGGGTTCTCTGACTGTTGGTAAAACTGTGTGAGAAACATTTTGCGAATACTGATTTCTGTGACAGTGGAAGTTGCACTGATGGTGACGAAAGTGTTCATATTAATCATACTGTTGTGGTAGGTGCTGTTGGATCGTTACTCAGAAACATCTTCTGCGTTTCTTTCGTCTTTTGTTTTCCCCTCTACTATGCATCAGTGAAGGTTTGCTATTTCAAATTCCCACCGCTCTCAAGCATAGCTGTATGGTATGAGTCGGATTGGAACATGTCTTGCTCATTTACAATATTTATTGATACAATATTTATTGTTGCTATTGTGTAATCGTCTTTAATGATTTTGCTGATGCTTCCAATTTTGGTGCTGCTCTTGCCTTTGTTGTTGTAACTAAGTGGCAATCAACCTGTTGTTATAGTTGCAGTATCACTGTTTTCGTTAATGCTTTTATTTTGTTTTGGGCGTTGTAATCTAAGGTGCTCTGGCCTTCTACTCTTTAGTACCACCACTATTTGCCTTCCTGGCATCTCTATTAGGTTGACGAGTTTGACCAGTTTCTGCGGATTCACCGGAATCAGTTTTCGGTGCATTTGAAGTCTAATTCTTCGTTCAGAATCATTAATTACTTCTTGTGGCATGACAGAAGTTCCCCAAACCACTCTTTGTTTCACATACCAGAAGTCTAGATTTTCTTGTGTGTTTAAGATATTTACTCGGATTACGTTCCGTTGAAAGGAGATTGCTAAGCATAATAACAACAGCAACAACATCTACAACAATAACTACAACCACGGCTACAACAATAACATTGAATTTATTCCTGTTTGTTTCCTTGTATATTACATATGCAACGAAAATATGCTATGACAATTGACTGTTTTGTAGTTATGCCTAAGCAAATTGTCTGCAGACGATAAGGTAGAACTGTCGTTGAGCTGATGAAGATGACTCGAAGAAGACCTCTGTTCTGCAGAAAATCATTTCCTCAGGGAAATATCAGTTTATCAGAAATCTTGATTATTAAGATTATCTCCCCTTGACTTTGGGAAAATATAGTAATTTTCATCAATAGATTTTTCTGCTGCCATTGGAAGTTGAGCTAACGTCAACAAATCAAGAATTACTCTTCAATTTGTTGATGCATACAGAAAGACACACGCATACATACATACATACATACATACATACATACA
>NC_068987.1:34908305-34909514 GCF_001194135.2 Octopus bimaculoides
ATATATATTTAGATATATATACGACAGATTTCTGCCCGAGGCCATAGTAGAAGACACTTGCGTAAGGTGCCACGCAGTGGGACTGAAACCAGGACCATGTGGTTGGTGAGCAAGATACTTGCCACAGAGCCATACATATATATATATATATATATGTGTGTACATATGAAAATATAGGCTTTTCAGTCAGCAATGACCTGTGCCAGTTCTACCATGTACGCCCTAGACTAAAGTGGATCGATTGACGGATGTGTAAAAATATCAAACAGAATTCTTGGGGCACTGTTGTTCGTGTAGATTTCCTGCTTACTTTCTGATTGAATCTCTGAGTCTTTTAGAGTATTCTAAGTCAGGCTTATATTGTCACACACGAGAAAGTACTAGCTATGTATCTGTGTGCACGCAGGCTCGTATGCGTATGTGTGTGTTTGTGTCTGTGTGGTTGTGTGCGTGTTTATATCACAGCCAGGCTTGGTACCGCGCGATCCATGAATCAAAATTTTGTATTTCAACATTCTCATGTATCACTTTTTATTTGTGCCACCATTATTTCATGACGGTATTATTCTCATCCGGGAAAGATCAATGACCATTAAATATTGATTACTGTTTATGTTGTAGCATTTACATGCTACTTGTGTTGCTTTGCTAAAGTTCACTGTCTCTCTGAGGAATGGAAGACGAGCATGTGTGAACACACCTACAGAGACAAAAGATCCCTAAAGATTAAATAGTCACTGTGATGATTGGAAACAGCGTTATTATTATTATTATTGTTATTATTATTATTGTTGTTATTATTATTATTATTATTATTATCATTATTATTATTATTATTATTATTATTATTATTATTATTATTATTGTTATTATTATGAGTAGTAGTAGTAGTAGTAGTAGTAGTAGTAGTAGTAGTAGTAGTAGTAGTAGTAGTAGTAGTAGTAGTTGTTCTAGTAGCGGCAACAGTAGTAGTCAATTTGTACATTTTGTCATGAATTCTAACAAAGACAACAATAATCATCCCCTAGGTACTCTCTCTGTACTATATTGTAATTTGTTGTGATATGCCGACACATTCTAGACTTGTGAAGTAGTCTCTCTTGTCAATCTTTCTCTTGAGCATACTCAACGATGCATATCTATCTATCTATCTATCTATCTATCTATCTATCTATCTATCTATCTATCTATCTATCTAGCTATATGTAT
>NC_068987.1:34909714-34911540 GCF_001194135.2 Octopus bimaculoides
ATATATATTACGGTTATAGTGACCATACGTATCTTAATCACTCTATTAAGCGTGTTTGCATAAATTGGCATGTTTCAACACAAGCAAATAATGAGTGGTATGATGAAGCAAACAAAAGGTCCAGATTTCAAATTATTGTTTTGTACTCTAGATACGTAAGCAAAAACTCTTGAAAGTGACGATAGGATCAATGGGGTGCGAGAGAAAACATGAAGAATGTATATATAAATATGTAAAGAAATGTAATAAAGCTATGTTTGTGTGTGTGTTTGTGTATATACGAGGGTGCATTTCAGTGAGTGTGAGCGCATGTGACTGTTCATGTGTCTATACGCACACGTATGTTACAAATTACCAACTCATATTGAACCTGAAACTTTTGTCTTATCAAGTAAAAATTATGAAAGCAGCTCGGAATGTGCGTAACCTTATCAAAGCTTCATGTGGATGTGTTGACGTCAGCAAGAATCTAGCCAAGACTGGCACCGATGAAGCAAACCATATCTTATAATAAGGTAACAAAGAACAAACCAGATAAGTGGTAAATGTAGATGAGTGACAGATTGTTGCAATTAACAATGAAATGGATGATGAACAGAAGCACGACAATCTAATCTCATTTCATTCTTGGGACTACTTTTGCTTCTTTTGCGCGATGAAACGATTATATAATGCGTAGCGTTTATACTGCGAGGTGGCAGAATCGTTAGTACGACGGGCAAAATGCTTAGAACGATGTCAGAATGGCATGCATATGTGTATGAACGCAAAAATATGCGCAGATATCTACAGAGAGACACAGAAAGAAAAAGGACAGCCAGGCACATAGTAGTGTGTGTGCGATGTGACGTTTGCCCGTGCATCTGTCTGCGTGTATTTAGACAGGGCCATATGTCGAAGCTCTGAATCAATAATTACCCGCTTTATATGTATGAAACACCAAATAAAAGGTGCTCAATTAACCGTATATTAATATCCGTGTTAAGATAACATACATACATATATACTTCTTTCTTTTGGATACTTGTCTCAGTCATTATATTGTGCCTATGTTGGGTCAGTGACTCCAAACATTCGATCGATTCGATCCAACATCGTGTTTTTAATTTTTTTTTTTTTTTCTTTTTTAAAGTGTGATAATTATTCTCTCAGTGTATTTTACCGACCAACTAATAACTGGAATGCTAACATGCCAAGACCGGCTCTGAAGCGTGTGTAGAGGACACACACAGACACATACCCCCATACATGGCGTGACATGCATATACATGTGTGTGTGTGTGTGTGTGTGTGTGAGAGAGTGTGTGTATGTGTGCATGTATATATACGACGTTTTGTCAATGAACAGGTCGCGGTTTCAACGCGACGAAAATATTTTGGCAGAAATTAAATTTAGATGTTGAAGTGAATCTATGTGTTTTTGTGTGTTCTTAAATGGCTTGCAAACATCTTCCACACTGCAATTCTCTCTCTCTCTCTCTCTATCTTTCTCATTTAGAGAATTAACATTGCTTGTTTTCACCTTTTCGATATCAGTGAAGAATTTCACTGGAAAAGAAGATATAAGATTGCCAGGTTTTTGTCTCTCTCACCAAGGTCAGCGGCTATCGAACGCCGACGAAGGGAAATAACCCTGAAATCCGGATCCGTTCGTGCTGCAGATGTTGGTTAGAGGGATAACTTCCCTTGGCAAACAGGACACAGTCGTGTGTCGATAAGCCAGCTGGAGGAGATGTCCTCCTGGGGCTAAAAGCAACAGTAACATCCACCCCTAGGGGTCAGCCACACTTAAGTGGCAATATACTACACTTTATATATATATATAT
>NC_068987.1:34912297-34913480 GCF_001194135.2 Octopus bimaculoides
TATATATATACATATTATACAGTTTCCTTCTACCAAATCCACTCACAATGCTTTAGTCACCCGAGACTGTAGTAGAAGACGCCCAAAATGCCGCGCAGTGGGGCTGAAACCGGAACCATGTGGTTGGGAAGCAAGCATCTCACCACACAACCACCCATGCGCCTACTTTTTTAAAGTATATAAATATAAAGATATAATGATTATATCCTCAATTCATACACGCACACACACACACGCACATACATATATTTATACAAAGGAAAGAACTCGCACAAAACAAAAACAGAAGACGAAGACCGGTGGAGTAGACGACAAACAGATGTATTAGTTTAACGCTCGGGAAGTTAACAAAGTCTTTAACGTTTCGGGCCTAGGCCCTTCCACAGAAAGGAACAGAGCGAAAATAAAGAATGCGTAGTGGTTAGTGATCTATCAGGGAGAATGCTGGGCAGGAGAGCTAGTAAGAAGGGGAGATAATAAAGTAGTGGTGTTGCTACTTTCAGTTCTATCCCCTAAATTCACTCACAAGACTTTTATTGGTTCGGAGCTATAATAGAGGAAGATTGCCCAAGGTACCACGCAGTGGGGCTGATCCTGAACCAAGTGGTTAAGAAGCAAACTTCAAATGTATATGTATATAGAACGACGCAATAAAGGATGGAATATCAGTGAATTGTATAAAGAACGAATGCGATAAAAACTGTAAAACAGTCAAAAGAAACGCCGTAGAATTAACAACTGTATATTTATATATATATTTTTTTCATTTGAATATACAGAGTTTCATGGAGCATTAAAAGGAAACAGCACAAACGAGAATTTATCTTTCAATAAAAATGAAGACAACAGTTTGGAGTGAGCATGTAACTTGTAGTGTTTCCATTTTCCTGATGTAGTTCATAATTCCATTGGTATTTTCCATGCATTTATTAATTTCTTCATTATTATTATTATTATTATAATTATTATTATTATTATTATTATTATTATTATTATTATTATTATTATTATTATTATTATTATTATTATTATATTTTAACAAAAAGGATTGACTTAACTCTTCACGAAGGTAAATAGTCAAGACGAAGAGTGCGATTTTAGATGTTTTATTTTTTGAACAATATTTCGACAGAACGTCTGTCTTTCTCAAGTTCAAACCAAAAGGTGATTGAAAATTCAAAAT
>NC_068987.1:34914186-34916826 GCF_001194135.2 Octopus bimaculoides
ATTATTATTATTAGATATTTTGACGTGTTTATTTTAACGGATATGCCTTGGGACTTTGAGTATTAAATTGTGAACTTCTACATGATTTAAAGCCTCCTGTAACTGACCGAGTTAATACAATAAGAAATGAGCAGCCATAAGTTTGAAATGTATTGCAATGGAGAAATCTATCATTCGGAATCAATGAACCTCGCTTAATGTTTAGCATTATATATATATATATATATATATATATATACAAATGAATATTTCGTCGTTAAAATCTCATTTGCGCTTATTATTCAATATTTGTTGTAAGTATGTATCAGATCTATAATGCATTTTAATATTTCTCTTTATACCTTGCTGAGCCTTCTAACTATTTTTTTTAATGTTTGATTCGAGCATTTCACTAGTAAACATTGAATAAGTACATTGATAATGCAAACAAGCATTTAAAATACACAATTTTATAAATACATGCGACTCGCTTTAAAATATTTAATTTGTAATATATGCATATATTTTCAGAAAATGTTTATTTAGTAAAGTATAATGCATATGATTAAACGACCTATACAGTGTCCACAAAACTACATTATCTACAAGAGTGGTTCTCAACGGGTGTCTGCATGGCTACACTGGGAGGCCATATAAGATTTTAGGGTGTCCACGCAACGAAATAGCAAATTGGGGATCCAAGATAGTATTTCAAGAGTCCCTGAAAATATTTTGCTTTACTTGTATGCATTGGAATGTTTTGCAAGAAATAGCTACGATTCAACCTACACAAGCTAACGTGTGAAAAACGAAATACTAAGTTTGGAAGAAGCTTCTATAAAACTAGTGTTTAAACATCGATTAGCTATGAAGACCACCAGAATAAAATAGTAATCGAAGGGGTCTCCCAAAAAAAAAATCGAAGAGAACACCTCATCGACAGCATTGATTCATTTAGAAGGAGGTACTTTGTGATTTCCCTGCTAGGCCTAAAAAATTCGACCAATCAGTTAGTATTTCATAGAATATATAGTTCCAGTGAGTAGAAACACTAAGACAGTCGCATTTATTCGGTATATAGCAACATAATCAATAATGAGCTTTCTCTAGTCAAAAGCAATTTACAATTTCTTAATTCTACGTGCATTTCGCATTGGCCGAAGATATATATAGTACATAGATTTTCGTAGTCAGTTACGCCGACCTTAAGTAAAGTCGAAGCATTGGAATAGCAAAAATTGCGTGAAATAAATTGTTGTTTTCAAGCAATTTCTTAATAATGTTACGAAGGGCACAAGGGTCAATGCAATGAAGTGATAAATTTGAATTCCAGCAAACTTTGATGCACACGCACACATACACACAAATTTAAATTTGGGCATTCGTCGTTTGTGAATACCATGTTGAAAAACTTCGAGTCAGGAAGAAGGAGTACGGTTGGACATTTATTTATTATTAATTATAATTCTCTTGAAGCAACATAGTTACTCACGAATATAGGTACGTCATTATTATGCAATTCTTTGTTTGCATAAACACATGTAGTTGTGTTTCCCCGGGCGATATACGAGTGCTGTTTCCGTTAGTTTAAAATCTACTTCAAGGCCATCGTCTCTGTCGTGGTTTTCATTTATTAGCGATTTGCATGGACATGGTACAAACACAGTTGCATAATCAAGTACCTGTATTCTTGGAGAACTACGTTGTTTCGAAAGAATTATAGTGAATAATAAATAAATGTCCAACCGTACTCCTTTCTGACTCTAATTACTTCAATTATATAAATGTCGTGCGCGCACGCACATATATATTAAGTTTTCTAAATATACATATATTATTATTTGTGCACATGTGTGTGAGTATGTGCGTATGTGTGTGTGCTTGGCTGTCTGTGTAGAAGTGCATAATAAAAAACTTTATTTTTTCTCGTGTTACGTCCACAAGTGATTCAGAAAGTGATCAGCTGATACGATAATCTAGAAGTGAAAACTGAGACAAGTTTATATATCAATAATTTGTATTGTACTCCTCTTTAAACTCTTCTGCACCATTGTTTATTTACTCGCATTTCACGCTGGTATTCGACAAATTTCGCTCATATTTATGAGTTTTAGCATTTCCAGTTTAGTCCTTTGTGTTCAACTTGGTATAATGTTTACTATGTTCATCAATATTTCGTGCACATGATTTACATTTTGTTACAATAACCTAAGGTCATATCACGAAAATACTATAAACAATTTGCAATCAAGAATAATGAACACATTTTATTCCCTACTAGCAGTATAACCCGGCGCTGCTCAGGATTAAGCTAGGATTATTAAATGATTAAGTCCTTTATTTCAAACCAAAATAAGTAACATCGACATCAGATTTGCGCGAAATCCGTTGAAATTGGT
Organism: Octopus bimaculoides; assembly: GCF_001194135.2. Lineage (NCBI taxonomy): Eukaryota > Metazoa > Mollusca > Cephalopoda > Octopoda > Octopodidae > Octopus > Octopus bimaculoides. The sequence continues at coordinate 34,916,565 of NC_068987.1, forward strand.
TTGGCTGAAAATGGTTTGCTGGCAATTTGATTGGGAAATCCCATAAGGAATCAGTTTATTGGTTATTTTCACTTATTGACTCTTTTTTAAAATGTTGCATTAGAGATCTGCATAGGAGAAGGTTGATCTGAAAGTTTGCATTGGGGATCTGGATTGGAGTAACTTAAGAAAGCTTACCAACAACCTTAACCAAAAAATAAGGAGCCTGTCCCTTCTATGTTAACTCTAATCCTAACCCTAAACCCTAACCCTAACTCTGACC
>NC_068987.1:34917363-34918761 GCF_001194135.2 Octopus bimaculoides
GTCTCCCTCTTCCACTTTTTCATTTTTTGTTTTTAGACGATTGGCAAACACTCTGTTTCTCCCCTTGTCACAAACACGCTATTTCTTTCTTTCTCTCTTGTTTCTTTCTCTCTCTCTTTCTGTCTTTCTCTCTTTCTTTCTTTCTCCCTCTCTTTCTTTCTTTCTCTCTCTCTTGCTCTCTCTCTCCTTCACGCGCGTACGCACAGATTTGACTTCGCCATGTCAACAAACTTCAAAATTGGTAAAAGTTTATCGATTTTTACAGCTATACGCGGGGGCCTCTGTGAGTAAAAAGTTGACAAAAGCACAGATAGGGTCATGAACAATGTCCTCTTAAAATTGGAGCGTCATGCGTGCTAATTTGTGGACGTGCATAACTCACATCACGTACACACACACACAAACATCTTGTGTTTTATAGATATTGATATTTCAAGTGCTGTGTGTCTTATCCTAATCATGGACATGTTATGCATGTTCTTTTTTACTAGTATAACCCATATTCATTGAAAGAAGAAATTCATGTGCTAGTTGGCAGTGATTACATGACGTATTTGCGCTAATTTCCCTACTCAATATCGTGAGTAATTGCATTGATTTATTTATTTATAACACTGCACTTCGTTGGGCATAGCAGTAGTATAACTTGTGAAAATATGTTACGGCGCAAAAGTTCTTGCGATATACTTCTATGCTGGAAAAAATCAAAGAACGGTTGTACGAATATGAAATTTCTTTTAACTTGCTATCTTGATTAATTTTTTCCTGTTAATTTCGTATAATTCAGAGAGAGAAAATGGCAATAACGTCGATTCCGCACTGATGCCATCCATACTTGTAAATGCAATAATAAATATACGGAAACTGAAAATTTTGATTTTATTCTCCAAATGTATAAGCAAGATTTATACACACTCATGGTATACAGAATAAATGACTGGATTAACAGATATATAATGGATAGTCTTTTCCAAACTAAAATAACCTGTGTGATGGCTGCTTGAATTTTGTTTCCTTAGTAGCGAGCAGATTAGAGATAATATTTTCTGCCTGTAAAATATTAATAAAACAATAATCTGTTCTATTTCAAACGTGATCCATATTTTAGACATCCAGCTCCTTCTAGTTGAATTATGTTTCCTAACGATATTGTTGTAATGCTATATTTAAATGGGACTATTACTGTAGACTGCCTCACAGCAGCGACTTCATATTTCCTTCCGTTTTTAGTAAATGCTTGAATGCATGAATATATATAATTAATGGTGTATGTTTTGAAGATAAAAACACATGCACTCATAAGCCGAAATCTATATCATCCATACTCACTTACGCAGATTGACTCACACACGCAATTACGTACATGCATACACACACACAGACATATATATATATATA
>NC_068987.1:34918972-34919791 GCF_001194135.2 Octopus bimaculoides
ATATATACACACATATATATATATATGCACATACATCCATATATATAGATATATGTGTGTGTGTGTGTGTGTGTGTGTGTGTGTGTGTGTGTATACTCATATATATAGGTAGATAGATGGATATAGATACATATATAGACACACACACACATATATATATATATGCGTGTGTGTGTGCATGTGTATGTGTGTATGTGCGTGTGTGCGTGCGTGCAGATCGGGTTGATCAACTAAATTTCTATCTGCAAACCGGGTAATTGTCAGTGCTTGGTGTAAAAATCCACCAGAATTTTCTTCTTTACCCATTCAATATCTGTGTGTTATATACAAACTTCTTTTTGTCGTGTCCATTCTACCGGGGAAGTATAAATCACATGCTATTTCATAGTCGGAAACAAGTATGACTGCCGAGTTTGAGAAAGACTGTTTTTGCAACTACGTTTAAAGTTTGGTCCCGTTGTGCAGCAGCTTGGGAACATATCTCTTAGTTTGGGTTGGATTCTTCCGTTAGATTGCGAATAAATTTGGTTTAAAGAAGCTATGTAAAAGCCTTCCGTGAGGCATTTCATATTTCAGGGTTTGACCGAAACACTGGTATACTCTCAGGTCTTTAAGGAGCTATATTTTGTACCAAGATTTCTTGTTCTAATACACCATCTTTTATTCTTTATTTAGAGGCTCTGTCAGAAAAAAAATTGACCAGCATAACGTTCCTTTGGGCATCATTTTCCGCTCTATCACGTTTCAGAATGTATAAAAATGTGATATTAATAGCGATCCCCTGCTGTACATATATATATATATATATATATATATATA
>NC_068987.1:34920316-34932299 GCF_001194135.2 Octopus bimaculoides
ATATATATATATATATACGCTTTACATTTAATTGGCTTTTGAAAGAAAAACTCGAATTTTCCTGGGAGTAGATTAAGGGAAACATAGTGCCTCTCTCAAATGAGCTTTTCTTTGCAAAGTAATGCTAATTCACGCAAGGTGATGGGAAATCCATATTTATATGTTGATTTCCGACAAGCTCTGTAGAATATGCCATAATTTCCCAGAAATATTTGCGTGCAACAGTAATGCAGAGGAGAAAAAGATGCAAATTTTAATATGCTTTGTTCACCGTAATCTAAAGGGTCCCTTGTGACCAGTCCAAAAGAAAACATTACATGTGAAGGCATGGATATAAACGATGGATTGATCCAAATTGTTATTGCTATTTATACTATCAATATTGACTTCTTTGATATTATAACATAAAAAGGATACCAATTAATGATGCAAGGCATTTGCCGTCCCCAAACAAATAGGGGGGGGGATATATCCGGTCGTTTGAATCTGCTAAAACTAGCAGTCAATTTTTTCTCAAATACCCATCTTTCGCCTTCAAAAATATGTCGATTCAATATTGTAGTCAATCCTAAACAAACAACACAAACAAACATATCATTATTTCAAATTTCGACACAATTTCAGCAATTTGTGGGGACGGAGTAAGTCAGCTGGTATCTATTTTATCTATGCCGAAACTTTGAAAAGCAAATTCGACCTCGGCACATTTAGAACTCAGACCATAAAGAGAGACGACATGCCCGCTAAGTAGTTTTATTAGGCGTCCTAATGATTTTGCCAGCTCACCGCCTTTATGCTTGGAAACATATTAAGCAATGGCCACCGTTGTGGCGCCTACAAAATGATACGAGCTCGTTTCATCAACAGGGCCGTTAAACACTATGAGAATATATGGACGGTAAGACTGCTACAAATATCAGAGAACGCTCTCCGATTTTCGACTACATTCTTCAAAATCTAGATGAAGTAAATAATATAGAATCTAAATATAAATGCGGCGTATTTGGAATGAACTGTTTAATGTAACTCAATATCATTTTGGTTTAAAAAAACAACTTCAGTATGTTAAATCTAGGCTGAAGACACACTTATATTATTGTGCTTTATGTTATTTTAAATGATGTATTTTCACTATTGCACTGATGAACGGGGTAAGTCGATAAATGTGTGGTTTGAAATCAAAATATAGATAGCGAACACACAACTTGTGGAGTGCATTTAGTACAGCTTTCTACTCATTTGGTTATATTCAACAACCACGTCCCACCTCTTATTGACGTTCAGTCCACAGTTTCGTCAATGACAACAGGTATAGAAAACTCTGCGAACAAAAGATATCTTAGAAATCAAAGCTGACTACTCACTGTTGAGATTGATTGAATAGAATCAGCAATAACTATTAGACATTCATTTAATACGTGCTACACCTACAACCTTCCGCTTCTCTAATTCTGAATAGTCATTCTCCAGCAATAGTTTTCATATCTTGCTAAATGGTTTTCTCTCTTATGTCTAGCTTATAATTTTGCATTTAACCCAGCATTCTTCTATTTTCACCTCCCCGTTAACATCTCCGCCTCCTCCTATATAAACTTTCCCTCTTACCCTGACCTTTGCCTCATAACTAATAAATTAATACTGCAATATGTGGTAATGCAGAGGTGAAAAAGGAAACAAAGAAGAGGGACGTAAAAGATAACAGATGGCGGGGTAAACTTTTATGCTCGACCTACTAGAAATCGTATCTGGATTGCCTTTGATCGTGACTATCCAGTCTTGCTAAAAGTAGAATAACATTATCGCCCGTGTTCCTTCCCCACTCCGTCATTTATACAGTTAGCTGAAATGAGGGAGTTCTAGCTATATTGCTGCATCAAGAATGTGAAGAATGCTATTATTTTCACATACATTGTTTCTTACAAATTATTCCAGTCAGGTTTCTCTCTCACCCCTTCAATCAATATGACGACGTCGCTTGCTTGAAACACTATTTTCCTCATATTCGCCAACTCCTTCTCTGTCTCTGTCATCCTGTTTCTCTCTATCTCTCTCCTTCTCTCACATGTATCTTCTCTCTATTTATTTTTGTCATTCACTTTTAGTTAAATACTCGATTTTTTAAAATAAATTTTTACTCTCATATATTCCCTTGTGCATCATGAATCCTACGCTGACTGATCACCCCAGTTCTCACTCTACACGCACACACACACACAAACACACATACACACACGCACGCACACACACACACGCGCACACATACACACACACATAAACACACACACACACAGACCGACACACACATACACACACCCACACACACACACACACACACACACATATATATATACATATATACGACAGGATTCATTTAGTTTCCACCTACAAGTACACTCACCAGGCCTTGGTCGGTCCAAAGTTATAAGTAGAAGACACATGACGAAACTGACAAGCAGTGAGACTGAAACCATACAGCAAGACTGCGCTTATTTTTTTGCAATTTTTGTGAAACAATTCATGCTCAGTGAGTTCCTCCACACTTTCTCGGCATTGATTTCGTCGAATAGAAGAAGCAAAGGCAAGTGTAGGTGGACACCAATATTGTTAGGGCAAATTTTAGAGCGTAAGATGCCAGAACACATGTTATCAGGCAATTTGTAAAACGCTTTGTCGCCAATATATCAGAAAAAAATCTTACTTCGTTGTATGGATACCGCAGTGATAAGACGTGCTGTTCACCACTGTGAGATTTGAACTCAGAACATAAAGAGTCGGAGCAAACAACTCTAAACATCCTTCTAATAAAACTGCATATATCACTTATTATGCATTTAAAAAAACTAATCCAAAACAAAAAAAAACAGTATTACCCCTATTTGTAGCACGATATGCTACAAACGGCATTTGGATAATACGGTAGAGGGAGATATGTAGTTAGGAGAAAGACAAGGCGGCCTCGGCTGAAATGTATTTGGTCGTACATCTCTTCAATGAATCTTTACATGAGGAAGACCTGAAGAACCTGTATGTTTGTGATCTCACAAGTGATTATACGCATTTCTTACATAAATTTCTTAATGGCTGTCTTTCTCTCTCTCTCTCTCTCTGTCTCATTTCACTCAGCCTCAAATTGACTCATTTTACAATACACAACAAACACAAGCACACACATCTTCATATACCCGGTTTTTCTTAAAGTTGCCTGCTCTTTGAATTCGCTTTCCCTCATTCCCCCATACGTGTGTGTGTATCTATGTACGTATATAAACCAGTATTTTCTCTAGTTTCATTACTTTCGATCTCTTTCATTATATACTTCGAATAACCTCCCGCTTTCTCTCATCTACATTTCTCTCGCTTTCTCTCTCTCTCTCTTTCTCTCTCTCTCCCATTCAATTTCACTTGGTACACCAATCCTCCACCGCTATTATTTTTGCATTACAAAATTTAATCAATTTATTTTCTCTCACGCTATCCTTCGCTCACTCTCTTCTCAATAAGCAGCTGACTTTAATTGTTGCCTATCTTTAATTCAAGCTTTTCAAATCACTAACTTCCCCCCTCACACTTTTACTCCTATTATCATTCCTTGCTACTCACATTGTTCTTTATATGAGATAGTTTGTGTTTTTCGTTTACAGTATTATTTGAAAAACGTAAAACGAAAGGAAAGAAAAGGTTGAACAAAATAATATAAACGATATGTACACACACACACCCACACACACAAACACACATGCACATATGTATATATATTCCACCCCTACATACACACTCATACACACATATACACACACCACATACACATTTGACAGTGTTCGGTTTAAGAGTATCAACACTGAACAGAAGTAATTGCCATTGTTCCACCGCAACTTACATGTGCGCCATACAAAGGCGTTCACCTTAATGCTAACAATATAAATTGTGCACAGAGAATTTGATATTTAGTGAATTAAAAAAAAAGAGAATTCAAGAATAAAAAGTAAACAAGTATAATGCAAAATGAAAGAAAACCAAAGGGAGCAGCAATAATCAAAATAGTGGTAATTAAAAACGAGAGCGATTAGTGTAATACTGATGCTGAGGATGAACATGATAATGGCAGAATGATGACGATGAGGATGACAAAGAAGGAAATGATGATGATGATGGTGATGATGATGCCGACGAAGAAAATAATGATGACGATGACGACGAATATGATGATGTTGATATCATGTTTAATAGGAGAGTTACAAATATTAAAAATATTCAAACAATGACATTGATGACGATATGGTTGCCACTGTTGAAGCTGATATCATAGACTGTGGATTGTGCCAAAATTGGAAGTCATCATCATCATCATCATCAACATCATCATCATCAACATCATCATCACCAACATCATCATCATCAACATCATCATCATCAACATCATCATCACCAACAACATCATCATCATCATCATCATCATCAACATCATCATCACCAACATCATCATCATCAACATCATCATCAACATCATCATCATTCTTATTAAGGCGGTGAGCTGGCAAAATCGTTATTCTACGATTCTACAGTTTCAGTTCAAATTCCACCGAGGTCGACGTTGCCTTTAATTCTTTTAGGGGTCGATAAATTAAGTATCAATTGCGTACAGGGGTCAAACTATTGACTGGCCTCCTCCCCAAAAATTTCGGCCGTTGTGCATAGAATAGAAAATGTTATTATTATTTTTTTTTATCACGTGCTTTCACTTCACTACCGAGCGCAGCTCTGTGTGCCTTGGGCATATGCTGTGGTTTGCTGTGATGCTCTTATGGTTACTGTATTGAAAGTGTTTTGCGTAAGATCTGTGCAGTGCCCAGTAGTGCAATTTTCTGTATGTTATGTATACTTGTAAGTCCTGCTATTTTTGTTATGTATTTGTCTGAATATTTTTTTAATTATACCTAAGGCACCTACTATGATAGGAATTGTTTCTGTTTTTAGATTCCACATTCGAGTTACTTCTCTTTCCAGGTCTTTGTATTTTGAAAGCTTCTCCATTTCTTTTAGAGAAACGTTGTCGTCTGCTGGTATTGATACATCAAATAGAAAGCATTTTTCTTCATGATCTCTGACAACTATTTATGGCCTATTGGACTTAATTTCTCTACCTGTGTCTATTGCCACACCCCATAGTATGGTTGCTTTCTCGTTTTCTGTGACCTTTTCTGGCGTGTGTTTATACCATCTTTTTTTCTGTTGTTATTCTATAGTGTTGGCATAGCTTCCAGTGTATGTAGGTCCCAACTCAATCGTGTCTGCGAATATATTCCTTCTTAGCCAGGACTGGGCAGCCAGAGACAATATGATGTATTGTTTCTTGTCCATCTCCACATATTCTGCAGTTACTTGTTATGTTTCTTTTCATCATATGTTTTTGGTAATTTCTTTTGTGGAGGCTTTGGTCTTGTGCAGCAATTAAAAATCCTTCAGTCACTGCTTTGAGTCCTGAGCTTCCCAGCCATTGCAGGGATTTTTCTCTGACCATGTCTTTTGCGTTTATTTCACCCAGTATTTGCCATGCAGGAGCTTTTTTTGCCATCGTTTTATCATGGTCCGTTGCTGTTCTAGTTTTAGTTTCGATTTCAGTTGTTTCATAGCTTTTGTTGTTTCTTCTTCTTCTTCTTCTTCTTCTTCTTCTTCTTCTTCTTCTTCTTCTTCTTCTTCTTCTTCTTCTTCTTCTTCTTCTTCTTAGTAGTTGTTGTAGTAGTAGTAGTAGTAGTAGTTAGATGATGAGGATCATGATGATGATGCAACTGTATTTTGAAATGTAGGAAACGACGTGAAGGCTTTTACTTATACTGCCGCCATGTGAAGAATCTAGAGTCATTTCACTTACATAGTCACCAGCGAATTTTATAAATGACTTGGAAAGATGAGTTCTCTCCCATCCACACACAGAAATTCTCTGACAGGAATATCCAGCGTTGAAGCCATCACCCAACGCCTCTTCTAAGATGTGTCAGCCACGTTATCAGGATACCTGATAAACGTCTCCCTAAAATGGTCTTCTTCGGTGAACTATCAACCGATGTTCGCCCGCTCTTGTGACCGAAGAAGAGGTTCAACATGTCCTGAACTCCTGCAACTTTCAAGTGGGACAACTTGAAAACTTTGCTCAGAACCGTCATTTAGGAATGTATTAAAGGAATAAATATTGAGAGGTAGAGCGAAGACGAGATAAAGAGAGAGAGACTGTTACATTATTGAAATCGTTCTCAATGAAACGAAGCGGTTCTATCGAGCTTTGGTCGTATTAATTGTACACACTACCTGATAGGGGCATGCAAGCTTAACAATAAGGAATCGATGGAGAAAAGTAAACGTGTGTTTGGTTGTCAAGAATGGTATCTCTGGGAAAACAATTCATCTAGGAGGGAATTAATAAAAATCGGGACGGTAAAATCAACAATAAAACCGCCTAAGTGTGATTTCAACTCGCTATCAAAAGTAGTGAAGTACATAAACTTACACAGTATCCATCGTAGTGATCTTGATACTAATGTGCAACCTCTAGCAGATCAATGAATGAATAAAATAAACGCTATTTAACGCCTTTCCACTAAATGTTATCGTTTCTCCATGATAAAATATATGCAACAGATGGAGTTAAAAATTGTTTAAACATGAGTGAGCATCAAAACATTAGTGAAGTTTTTTGAAGATATTAACCTCGCAGTCGATCCATTAAATCGATTGTAAAGAACTTATTGTTCCGTAAAAGATAGAAAATAGACATATTTTAAGCACTTACATTGTTTTTCTACATGTCAAATTCATTGAAAGTTAAACTTGATAAAAATGATAGGCACGATGCAGATTTTATTTATGGAAGAGGTATTGTTAACTAGTGGTTGCACCTACTTTTCTGTAACTTATCCAGAAGAGAAACACCTGCAAAACTGTGGAAAATACCAAAATATGTATCTCTAGACGAGAGACATGGCCTGATTAACTGTAACAATGTGACATTGGTCAAATTCATCCTAATTCTAGCACTCAAAATGAGGAGTCACCCTCAAGCATTCATATAGCCATTCTCTTCAAGTCGTTTGGCCGATTCGAGGCTATTGCAGGAGATATTTTTCAAAAGTGGTATCAAACCTGAAACCTTGCAGTAGCGAAGCGAAATTCCTAAGTACACAAACATATGTAAATTTGAGTCTACATGGGAAAAATACAAATTTTATCCGATGACAATGGTACTCAGGATAAAGTGAACAATGTTTAATTTCGTGATGCCTCGTTTTCGGCTCTAAAGCGATTATTCTATCAATGAAAATTTCCAGTTTAAGCACTAGGTCACACATTAGGGAATATGTGAAGCATATATTTCAATGAGACGAAATAACCAGCATATTGCATAACCAATGCCCACACAATTTATCTATCTATAATGGAAACACCCACGACACAAACAATCACAGTTTAGGCAGAAAGCTTCATTTTCATGGAGAATATTCTCTAACATTGTAAATAAACTACAAATTTTATATTTGATATTATTATAATTAAAATATGTTATTGTCATTATCAATATTGCATGAGGGAAAATAAAATTAAAAAAAAAGATGTGCTAAAATATCTCAGAATATAAAAATAAACTGCGGAAATATCTTAAAAGTTGGTGGGTGACATAATGAACGATATACTCTCCTTCATCTGGGAATACATTGTTTCCTGCCACGCAAGGAGGAAACTTTCAATTAGTCAAAAGTCTGATAAATCGATAGAGTTCTTTCCATTTATGCACGAACTGTACGCTTGAATGATTAGGGCTTTTTAGTTTTAAATGTTTTTCTTTTAAATTGGGAACCAGAGACGAATACTTTTCCTGTAGGCTTCTGATATGTTTTGCTGCTGTCGCTACTACCTCTCTCGTTTTTATTATGTTGTTGTTGCTGCTGCTGCTGCTGTTGTTGTTGCTGTCTTTTTTTCTGTTTGTTCATTGGGATTTCAAATAAATCAAAATGGCAGATGTGATCGTAAGGATTCTTCGCATGGATTCTTGTTAACGCAACAAAAAAGGATGAGAGAAAAGAGAACAAAAGAAAGGAAAATAGGATAAGAGAGAAAAAGTTATATCGATAGCAGAATTTTATCGTCAGCAAAGGCAGTTTCGAAACGGAAATTCTCGGTTCAATTCCCTCAAAGAATTCAAATCTTCTCTTTTCAAAAGAACACGTGACCTGTGATGTTAGTTTTCATATTTAAAAGGAGATGTAATACAATATATCATTCACTGGGATTCACTTCCATTGTATTTATGAAATCACCTATACACACTTGCATATAAATAACTAAATAACATTAGAGTGTACTCAATATGTCGGCTGCAGTATATTCTGCAAAATAGCATACATATATAGTATAATATTATATATATATGTGTGTGTGTGTGTGTGTGTGTGTGTACATACAAATGCATACATATATATGTGTATGTGTGTATGTATACAAATACATACATATGCGTGTGTGTATGTGCGTATTTATATTTTATATGTCAGATTATATATATATGAAAACACTTTCACATTGAGCGGAAGTATTATGCAACACTTTCAGTTGAATACGTTATCACGCTCTTATAAGAAAAATGTAGAAAGTGACTTCAAAATTTGAATCTGCTCGTGTTCGTTAGAATGAATGTGTGTGTGTCCGTACCAGAACTGAATACATTTATCGTCTATGATTGTTGTTGTTGTCGACACTCCATCGCTTACGACGTCGAGCGTTCCGGGTGATCCGATCCATGGAACAGCCTGCTCGTGAAATTAACGTGCAAGTGGCCGAGTACTCCACAGACACGTGTACCTTTAACGTAGCTCTCGGGGATATTCAGCGTGACACATGTGTGACAAGGCTGACCCTTTGAATTACAGGCACAACAGAAACAGGAAGTAAGAGTGAGAGAAAGTTGTGGAGAAATAGTACAGCAGGGTTCGCCACCATCCCCTGCCGGAGCCTCTTGGAGCTTTAGGTGTTTTCGCTCAATAAGCACTCACAGCACCCGGTCTGGGAATCAAAACCGCGATCCTATAACCGCGTGTCCACTGCCCTAACCACTGGGCCATTGTGCCTCCACCGTCTATGTTTAGAAAAATAAATAACCAACCACTTATAAAGTGATGCAAACTTGCCTGACTGTAATCAGACTCATTTTCAAATTCTGACTCCAGAGTTTAAAAAAAATGAGTATCATGAATTTTCCATTTTTTAACAAACTTTTATAGCAGGGCTAAAAAATGACTGTTTCGTAAAGAAGCATTTTTATAAACACATTCTTCTAAACTCACTGACAAGTCTATTAATAAACGTTTGTACATTTTTTTTTTAATTACACCAATTCATTTGTATCCATGTTCGTGTGGACAGAGAATGTGGAAACGACTTCTCTTGAACCAGTAAAATAGCATAGAAATTAATTTGATGATCGTATTCTGCATCAGTACGGCATAAACGCTTCTTTTAACTAAAAATCTACTTTTCACGGAATTGGTAATACTACGTTAACATTGTATGAACTTCTTTACCTTAGTTGTTTTGTGAAAACTTTGTCCCTTGTTTCACCCACTCGATTGCCGGAATTGTTCTCGTTATCCTTTTTCAGGATATAATAGATGTTTCAATGTCTCGGATTGCACAGATGAAACTTATGCCGTGGACTTATTCTATTGGTGAATTGCTGACTTATTTAATCTGATATGATTATTTTTCCCTATTTCTGTATTTCTGTGTTAATATATTAGCGGATAAAACAATGTGTTTGAATATATTGTATTATGTCCATTCCACACCCACTTTGCTATATAATTATATTTGCACATACATAGATGCGTGTGTAGTTTCTGTTATGTAACTTCTTTTTTTTTTTTTGTATGAGTAAATGTATAAATGAAAGAGAGTATTATTACAGCAGGCAATGTTAAAAACCAAACCACGTTTTGTAGTGAAAAAATTAATTTTCAATTATCCAAGTGTTTCATACTTATTTTCGTAATCCCTAAAGACGAAATGCAAAGTCAATCATGGTAAAAATCTAAGGATCTAAAATGGATATTATTTTCGCTTAATACTGTGCTAATCCTAGGACCCAATATCCTCTTTCCCACATAATAATGTCAATATTAGATGAAAAGACATTTTAAGGCAAATGATTAGTCGTTTAAATCGATCTCGCTAATTGATTTCTACGTGATGTTATTGATCATGAATGGATAAATGCTTAGTTGGCTCTAGCGTTCGATTCAAAGCGTAAAGCGACGTAATTAAATTCTGCTGTATTATATGCTTTTTCGTTATTAGTTAATATTCACAATTTTGTTTTCCATCGTTTCTGGGTCATTATCACCGACAATATTTACCAGTTTAATAGACTTGCCCATTTGAATGTATGTTAAATCTTGTTGAGATTCAAAGGTGTCATTCACCCTTCTAAGAACGATCGCATTATGACCTTGTTCAGTATTGTGACGGATATTAGAAAAACGCACTCTACTCCAAAAGCGGAAAACTTAGTGTTTAATTTTGAAATCATTATTAGAACGAAATGATAAAATAATCGGCAGAACATGTGATAGATGATTCAATCTCGGCGTGGCACACCTCGCGAAATGGATCACAAGTCACGACTCCACAGAGAAAGAGAGAGAGAGAAAGAGAGAGAGAGAGAAAGAGAGAGAGAGAGAGAGAAGAAGAAGAGAGAGAGAGAGAAGAGGAGAGAGGGGGAGAGAAATGGAGCGAGAGTGAAACACAGTGAAGAGAATAACGCAACCAGCGAATGACATATTTATTTTCGATACAGAAAATGTGGAAGACCAAATTAATTTTGATAGGATTTCAAACTTTGGTGTGTATCTTGTTTGCGTGCGCGCTCAATGCTCATCACAAACTCATACGCTCACCCCCCCCCACACACAGAGACAAACAGACACACACACACGTACAGAAAATGCATAAATGCACACATTTCCATACACTAACGACATATACACGTCAGTTTGTGGATTATTGGTAAGGCTCAGGGTCATAAGATTTTGAATCTAATATCTCGACCAAGCAGCGTACTGAGTAAAGTACTTTTGCACTTGTCAACTCAACTCATCTAACAATGACTCCAGTCAACAACCAGCGCAGTTCTTTCTCATTCCAGCTGACGCATGAGAACGGAGCGAGTGGCCAAATTAGGTCGCTACTATATGCGCCCCTTAAAAAATTTGGTGAAAGCTTAGTGCATACATTCTGGTGATACAGCTATCATTTATACATTCACACAAAGACGCAAGTACGCACTCGCGCACAATACACTCACACTATGTGAGTGCGCGTATGTGTGTGTATGGGCGTATGTATGTATATATGTGTGTGTATGTGTGTGTGTGTGTGTGTGTGTGTGTGTGTGTGTGTGCATGTATGTAATTTCCTGCTCACACAAACATACACGCATTGTTTTAACCCATACTGCTAACTGACACAATTTGCATTATTCAGAAACAACTGCAAAATTACCATACGACGTGTATTGAAAGAAAAGGATAAAACACAAACGATGATGGAGAGACGGTGGAGAATTAAAACAATTATATGCAATCAACAGCAATTACGAGGGTGTTTTACAGAAATTATCTCATCACCGTAGAAACCAGTATTTTGTTGCTGCAGTTATACTTAAGAGACTAGCTTTCAGATGGCTTACTTGCTGTGTGTGCATTCCCATCCTCTCGCACAACCACCCCCAAAATATACGTATTTTCTCATTTCGGTATAATACTAACTCTCTGATTTGATCGCTCTTTTCATACTTGTCTTTCGTCTCCTTTTAGTGCCATTTCCTACTAAAACTTTTTCCCCCAGAATAAACACACACATTAACACACACACATTAACACACACACACACACACACACGCACACACTAACACGGACACATACAAACATACAAATATATATAT